>NW_027320303.1:0-3039 GCF_032062135.1 Pyxicephalus adspersus
ATGAATGAACTCCCTGCTCATCCCTACTACATCCTGGTGCCGCTAATATGATGTGAACATATATTATACTATACAATACATACATATTACAGGTGTGGTACCCATGCTTGGACATGCATATGCAGCATTTGTCTACATGCAACGTACAGAGCACACCTGCAGTGCATTCTTACCTACTTATAGTCAGTTCTGTGCTGTTCTGCTTTCTGTGTTGCTGTTTCTGCAGTCCTGGGGGAGTGAAATCTATGCAAAGTTGCTGCTGAGAGCGTCTGCGTCTGTAGGAGAAGAGGGATCATACAGGGAGTTACAATTCAGGTGTATACAAATAAAAGCTGCACCAAGTCTCACAATGTTTTTCTTTAGAAAGCAGCCACAGCCTGAGTAGTAAAGCCAACCCCCCGCCATCATTCTGTGTTCTGTCCATGCTGAGACCTCAAGCTTGTTAAACGGCAGGGAGTATGAGCTTTGCTAAATGGAGAGAACTAGCTCAGACTTAGAACTCTGCAGAGAGGCCACTGCTTTCATGAGGCCTTTTCTGCAGCATGATGCCACGGGTCAGACTTTTCTACATTCTAATTGCTTAAAAATTATTCAGCAAAACCTTTTTCTTTATTATTTTATTGATTAAACTTTTAAATTTTAGTTGATTAAACTTAAATTTTAGTTGCTTTACTATTGATTTGATTTCGATGTGCTGCAGATAAGCTTACAACCAGCAAACAGTTAAATCTCTCCGTGGGAAAAAATGATTTCATTTTCAGCTTAGCTGTAGCACCAGCAGTGTGAATTTGCTTGTTGCCTAAAACTGTAAATATATGTAACCACCTCCATTTCCTTCCACTTCAAATGTAAAGTCTTATTTTATTTTTTTTTTATTTTGATGTGTATTTCCTGTCTTCAGGGTTCTCAGCGTGGGAAACATATGTCAGTAAATAAAAATCTCCACCACAAGAACCTCAACAAGGTGAGTTAGGTATTCACAATAGCAGAGTATGTGGGTCATGTCATGTTATTTGCCATAAGTGCGGCCGGTCTGTAGGCCGCCAATGTTGGGGTGAATGTATGTGACCTAAATTGAATTCTCATTCTGCTAGGAAGAATTATTAGTTATAATTGAAGTTTAATTTAAAATTGCATTTAAAAACCATTTTTTTCATACTCACCTACCCATCTTTTTTTGTCTCCTAATTGTGTCCTACTTCCCCCACCTCCTAGATTGTAAGCTCTTTGGGCCAGGATCCTCTCCTCCTCCTGTGTCACTGTCTGTAATTGTCTGTCACTTGTAAGCCCTATATAATGTACAGCGCTGTGTAATGTGTTGGTGCTATATAAATCCTGTTTATTATTATTATTAATAATAATAATATTAGGACAGAAAACATCAGTAATTAAAGTTAAATAAAGTTTTGAAGACGGAAATAAAAACTGCAATATGCAACTTAAAACACGTGAATGCTTTGTGTGCAAAAAGTCAGAACACAAAGTCAGATTGCAGAATATGGAAAGTTTGAATGCAAAAATAAAGTAAATCACAAGAAGCCAAGAATGTCGAAGTGGAAACAGAAGAGTTTGTTTTTGCATTGCTCCCAACTGTCCTGGTGAAACCACCTTTCATCTGTCAGTGCCCAGGAAAGCCCTTGCATTTTCACAGGGGCAGAAGCTGATTCCACTCTGGTGTAATCCTGCCAGGTACCACTAGTTGGCACCAATGATCACATAGAGGACAATTGTAAGTAATGGCAATTGTAGTTACCTGAATGGTCAATGTTTTTCTTTCTTATAATGACAATAGTACAGTGATCCCCAAAACTAGGTTTTTTGGAGATGTTCTCCTCTTGATTTCAAGTGTAGCATAAAAAACATAAGAGTTGTTTCTAAATATTTAAAAGAATAAAAAAACATAGTTTCTAAACAAAAGCTACTATTCATGTCGGTCAGAAAGCATATAGTGATCGGCAAACTTTAATAAAAGTTCTTATAAACATCTGTTCATCAGACTTTTTTAAATACCGAAACTTTGATCTGCCTATTGGACCACACCCAGCTTTTGCAGATAAAAAAATACCCCTGCCTCTGCCTTTGTCCCTTTTTGACAATTTCAAATGCTGAGAGATACGCTTATGAATCTAATAATGGTGCCTTGCCGTACAGATATTGGGTGTTGAGCTGGAAGTCGCATCACCTGTTACAGAAATCTCAGCTTGATGAAAGCAAAACAGAAAAGATGACCACAGCTAACGTAATTAGGAAATGGTTTTCTCTATTGTCCTATATCAGCAGAAAGATACATGCAAGAAATGTTCTGTATTAATGCACAGTATTTATATAGCACCAACATATTAAGCAGCGCTGTACAAAGTCCATAGTCATGTCACTAGCTGTCCCTCAAAGATGCTCACAATCTAAGCTATATATAGTTATCACAGTCTAAGGTTATATTTGGGGGAAGCCAATTAACATAAGTGCAAGTTTTTCAAATGTGGGAGGAAACGAGAGTACCTGGAGGAAACCCAGAGAACACGGGGAGAACCTGAAACTCCATGATAGTGTCCTGGCCGAGACTTGAACCTGGGACCCAGCGCTGCAAAAAGCAGAGTGCTAACCACTGAGCCACCATGCTGCCCTGATCTTAAAAGCAACCTTTTGTCAGAAACTCACTAAGCAAGGTAACACGTTGATTATTTTTTATTCCAAAAACAGAGAGCTTGCTTGCAAAAGCTAACATCAGAACTAAGCTTTATCAGCTGAATAGCAGTGAATTGGTTATTACAGTCGAAGAGGAAAGACATTAAAACTCTATCTACACCAGACACAGACGCCTTGGGCACAGAAGTTCTGGCACAATAAAGTAACTAGTTGAGAATAACTATGCAAGAGCTATAAAAATTGATAAGTGTGATTGAATAATGAAATTTACAAACTGCAATAAAACAGAATTATCATTACAAAAATAACACATTTACAGGTGGATCCCTCCGTGATACTAGCTGAGTAAGTCCCGTGTCGTCCCATCTTTCTTCTTTGCCCCATGGTAAACTG
>NW_027320304.1:0-3038 GCF_032062135.1 Pyxicephalus adspersus
CCATCATTTCCTCCAGCATGTCCCCAGTCTCTGACCATCATTTCCTCCAGCATGTCCCCAGTCCCTGAACATCATTTCCTCCAGCATGTCCCTAGTCTCTGACCATCATTTCATCCAGCATGTCCCCTGTCTCTGTCATTTCCTCCAGCCTGTCCCCAGTCTCTGACTATCCTTTACTCCAGCATGTCCCCAGTCTCTGTCATTTCCTCCAGCATATTCCCAGTCTCTGACCATCATTTCATCCAGCATGTCCCCTGTCTCTGTCATTTCCTCCAGCCTGTCCCCAGTCTCTGTCATTTCTTCCAGCATGTCCCGAGTCTCTGACCATCGTTTCCTCCAGCATGTCCCCAGTCTTTGACCATCATTTTCCCCAGGCTGTCCCCAGTCTTTGGTCATCATTTCCCCCAGCCTGTCCCCAGTCTCTGACCACTATGTGTGGCTGGCCACATTTGTCAGTGTTTGAAGATTGCAAAGCTGACCAAACTGTACACAAAATGTGATACTTACAGCATCAAATGTCACGGATTTAATGTCAGGCAATGACTCCAGAATGCTCTTGTTGAAGAATCGCACATTATACCCCATCACACGGCCTGACGCTCTGATCATGGGGGGGTGGGGGTCACATGTAAACCCCATATACCCCATCACATGGCCTGACGCTCTGATCATGGGTGGGGGGGTCACATGTAAACCCCGTATACCCCATCATATGTTGATCTGATCTCCCCATGTGCTTGGTCACATCTATGTATCCCAGGTTGGGGCACCCTGCAGATGTTATATGTGGTTAGGAGGGGTGGTGACAATGCCAGGATTTGGGGTGTCACGTGCCCTGTAACATGGCAGGATGTGGTCATGTGTACCCCCTAACACAACATACAGAATGGGGGGGGGGTCACATATGCAGATGTGACAAGTCACGGGTTGAGAGCTTCACTGAGAGTTCACTCGTATATAAAACGTTAACATTTATCACTTGTTTGTTCCTCTTGTCAAAGTGAAGATTCACCTATTCTTTACACCTCCCACTCTATGCACCCCAAATTAAAGACTCCTTCTCCCCAAAAGAAGATATCAACCTTACAACCCTCCCCCCGGCAACTTCCAGCAAAGTCTGTTTTTTTTTCATTCTTTCTAGGATCTTATTAGAAGACCTTTGCTTTTTGGGAAGCAGTGGTCTCCCTGCAAAGGTCCTGAGACAAAACCAGAGCTCTCCAATCATCAGGGAGCATGAACTATGATTGGAAAACCATAGGGTGAACTTGGGAGAATCTCTGCAGGGAGGCCACAGCTTCCACACAGTCAGCAAGGCTCCTTCTTTGCAGGGTATAGGAGTCTCTACTCCTGGCTTTAGGAAGAAGATATAGAAGACTAATATTTTATATCTGAAATTCCATCATAACAAAGTTTAGGTAAAGTGGAGCTGTATCTGTCCCCTGCCATCTTTCTTCTTTTTCCGGATGATCTTCGTCCGTCTTGATTGGCTGTGCTGGGATGACGCCACTCCCACACCGGAGCGTGGTGATTCCCTTGTGTGACCTGGGATTGCCTGGCAGTCGTAGCTTTCGCTGCGCAACTCTTCCATCTCGGATACCCGGAGCGATCAGGCGGGTAAAACGCATTATTACAGAAGGGACATCGCCTGTCCCTATAATATCCATCGGCCTGACCCCAGGGGTTTAATTATTAGAAATGCTAGTTCTGCACGTAGAGCTGCAATATACAAAGAGGGGTGTAGGTCTACAGACACATTGGGGTTCCCCCCATATGAAGTTCTTTGCAGCCTGTGTGGTGTCATCACCCAGGAATAGGGGGGCTGGTATGCTGGCTCCTCCCCCAGTAGTATGGATGGCAGTGACGGTGGGTGGCCGGCCATGGGGGACGTGTACCCTACAGCGTGTGCAGCTCAGCCAATTACAGGAGGAGAATCGCCCGTCCCTATAATAATGGCTGGCCAGAAACATCAATAGGGGCAGGGCGTGCCCCCAAAATCGTGTGCCATTAACCCATCTTTTTTTTGAAGGGGTTTGTGGAATAAAAAGATTTATGGCTACCTAGGGCCCCATTATAGGGGTTTCCCCCTCACTTCCTGGTGACTTTTACCAAACATAGGAATTATTATTCATATTAACTGGATTTATATAGCGCCAATATATGACCCAGTGCTGTATATTAAATAGGGGTTGCAAATGACAGATACAAAGGAGGAGGAGAGGACCCTGCCCCGAAGAGCTTACAATCTAAGAGGTGTGAAAGCGGCATACAATAGGATGAGGTTGACATGTGCAACAGCCAAATACAAAAATTTGGCATCCCCTTGTTTAATTTTTTTTAATTCTGTCTGTGTCGCTGTTGAAAATTTCACATTGGTTCACTGAGACAAACTTTATCCCTGGACTGGAAGTGAAATCTTTCCATTGAAGCCTCCAAGTGCAAGAAAAAATGCGAGCGCAGCTATAGCCATAGATCATTACAAAGCACAAGGGGGCGCTCTTTGCGTCTGGCGGAAAAGAAGTTTAAGCTCCGGATAAGGGAGGGATTCTTCACTGTAAGGTCTGTCAAAATGTGGAATCGTCTCCCTTAGGAAGTAGTTTCAGCAAGTTCTATAGATTGCTTTAAGAAAAAGCTGGATGATTTCTAGAAGCACAGAATATAACTGGAGATTAAAGCTTTTAAGAAAAGATAACAGACTGCTGATCCAGGGAACATCTGATTGTCTCATGGAATCGGGAAGGATTTTTTTTCCCCTGTTGTAGCAAATTGTACCAGGAGTTTTTTTGGCCTTCCCCTGGATAAACCATGTCTAAAGTGTTTTAAATCTGGGATATGTATTTCCCTAGTGGTTGAACTTGATGGATTTATGTCTTTTTCAACCTAACTATGATATAACTAAGTTTCTTATGGATTTGACCAAAAGGAAAAAAAATAAGTTTATGATCTGGGATATTAAACATTTTAAAGCTTTAGGTCAGATTGTAGGGTGTACAGACCCCAATATTGGAATCTTTGATATGTTGAGTGGTAGCATTGAGTTG
>NW_027320305.1:0-3038 GCF_032062135.1 Pyxicephalus adspersus
TGATAGAAAACCACTGCCATATTGTACTGATCTATGGTAAATTTTCTGCTTTAAAATGTAAATGTAGTAGTTTAGTGGATAACTGATGAGTTGACTCACTCGATGGTCTCAATTTATAAAACAGGGGATCTGACATTCCCTGATGGAATCAACTACAGGCATTGAACACACATGAACCTGAAAGACTTCCAGGAGTGAATGTTTAAGGGAATGTCTGATGTTTTATACATAGAGCCCAATGCTTTCAAAGTAATGTTTGATAAAATAGCTGATGAGATCAAAGTGGAGTACAAGCAGATGTCAAAACGAGACGACCATAAAAAGTGTGTCTGTGAAAGTGGATATAAAGTGGGTAATTTACTAAAGGTGTTTGGGTTGTTCATATTGCCAGGGGTAATCTACTTAACTTAGTGAATGAGGTTTAAAAAATCATTTTGGAGAGAATACTCATTCACATTACTATAAATGAAAAAAAAAAATTGGATAGCTGAAATCAAGAGAGTTTCACCAATTTTTTAAAGCCCCATACAGACATCGAGACATTAATTTACTGTCGCTGAAAAAAATATTTTGTGATTGTTTCCAGTGACAGATGAATAAATGAGCACTCAGCACTGCTCTGATCTAAGAAGAGGTTGGGGGGAAAACGAGTTACATCCCCCCACAGTCACCTCTATAAGAGTGAACAGTGGTCATCCCCAATCATCTACCCATGTCAGATTTTCGCCCGACATGAGCACAACTATTTGTCTCAGGCAACAGTCATCTGACGTGTGTTTGTAGCTTTAGCTGGGTTACATCTTGCCTTACTGGTATAATTGGCTTTGCTAAGTGAACAAACTAAAAAGTACATAATTTAATATATATATATATATATATATATATATATATATATAATACCTCCTTTATAATATGTTTTTTTAATGTACAGTGCTGCGTAATATGTTGGCGCTATATAAATCCTGTTTTTTATTATTATTATTATTATTATTATTATTAATAATAATAATATTAAAATTAATAATGTGTATATTGTATATACGTCTTGTATACTCATACCTAAACCTAGAAAACTCTGGGTGACCCCTATGTTGTCATTCACGATGGGAAGGTGTATATCTTTCTGTAATAAGGCTCCTTTACTCTGCCCCTGCTCTGTCATCCGGCTGTGACAACACGAGTTCAATGTACAAGCTAATGAGTTTGTTGTGAAACTCATTTTCAGCAAAGGGAAACGTTGTAGAAATTGATAAGAAATGAAGCTGTTTACCATCTGCATGCATTGTAAAATATTCTGGCCGATGGCTTGTAGCAGAGCAAGAAATGAGTTTACTGGGGAAACATGCCTTTTCTGATAACGCCTATGAGTTTACAGCTTGTTTTTATACTCGACAAACGTGCGCTATTTTGTGATGTTTTGGAACAGCTGAGAAATAGATGTGTTTATAGCCTTCTGTTAACACAAGAAACAAGTCTGACAAAGTGTTCTTTTGAGACCACTTTACTCAATATGAGAAGTGCTGCCAACATTGAATAGTAAAGCATAATCATAATTTTCCTACATAGACTGACTGAAAGATATGGAAAACAGAGAAGTAGGGAAATTAAACTCTCCCACAGAGCTAACAATCTAAGCCAAGGCAGATTTGCCAGGACTATAATAGTCACTGTAAATTCTTATGGATACACATTTAACTTAAATATAATGCATAGTTGCATAGTGTATATCTTAGATAGAAAGCAGACTGCTTTCTTACAAAAATGTGACACATATTAAAGAGAACCAGACCAGACAAAACTTTGGTAGCTACCACTGAAGAATACATTGCACAGATTTAAATGTAAAATCCAGACAAATGAAAAAGACAGCTGTGTATTCATTCATACATCATTAAATGTATTTATTAAATGTCACCGCTGTAAGAACCTATGCTGATTATAGCGACATGGGAAGTGAGCAGACTGACAGATCAAAGTGCTGCAAATTTACAGCAGCAGAAAATAATCTGACAGACAGGGCTGTGTGACAGAGCTTTGCAAATCTCAAGACTGGACACACAACAAAAAAACAGAAATGGCGGGTTGCTTTCGTAAACATATCATTATGTATAATAGATTGGAGGGCTAAAAAACCTCCCTGAAATAATACAAAAAGTGCACGCAAGACATAGAATGGCTCTGCATGTCTGACATGATTAACAGGTAGTTTTTCAACATATGCAAGATATAATAAAAAACATATAATGATATACAAAAGGGAATGCAAAGTTTATTGTTAGGGTTTACCTACACTTAATGGTGAGCTTAGCAGAAAGCCTCCCATACATTTCCCTATGGTGTACCACAAACTGGAAGCACCCAGGCACATGCACTGGAGGTGGGGATGAAGTGGAAAATAATTTCAGTCTTATTTTATAGTGATGGTGACATAAGTAGAATCAGGTAAACCCAGCTTACCTTGCATACCCGAGCTACCCTGGCAACTTTGGTGTTGTCTAAAAACTCAGAACTTTCTTCCTTAACTTGTTCATTGAAGAAGTAGTAGATTTTATCATCATCTCCAATTGTAGAATTTACACTTTCCTGAACCAACGATGAGGACACAAACTCAGCATCTATGAAAAGCACAACACCGCACAGACAGTCAGTAATGTGTACACAGGTAGGACAAAGTTAACATAGGTTTCGCTGATCACAATTCAGAAGTCTGCATATACATATAATATTTCTTACATTTACTAAACTAGCTGTACACTCAACAGTTCTATATAAGCTCCAATGTATTCTAGCTGACATTAGAAATTAGTAAAGAGTTTGACAAGTATGCATTATCCAAACATCAGTTTCTGCCCAAACAGGGAAGAATGCAATGAAGGGGGATTGTGCAGCTAATATCACACCAAATTATGGGAGGTGGGGGAGCATTACTAAACAAAGTTTTCTAATCAGATGTGATTGATTTTCCCAATGCTACTAAAAATAGTGCAATGTAAAAACTGTTGCAGGATTTGAGATCCTCAGCTTTCTGAAGACCTTGT
>NW_027320306.1:0-3037 GCF_032062135.1 Pyxicephalus adspersus
TAGAAAATGGCCCTCAGGAGACAAGAGCACGCATGAGAGCTAAATTCTCTGTTCACATTTTCTTTAAAGTTAATTCCCAATAGGTATTTTGGGGCGCTCTTGGATTGGTTACTGGATGTGATCTGTAAGATGACTATTGGTTGATGCACCCCCCCGACTGGTATTGGTTACTGTACCTTCAGGAATTTACTAGGCCTCCTAGCTAAGTTGGTATGGGAAGCTGGAGCTAAAGCCAGATGGGGTCATCTAATTTTAGGTGTCACCAAAAGGTCTGGATGGGCCATCAACCCCACCCACCTGTCCAGCTATTCATCCAACTCCTGCTGACTCAGGCTTCATTATTATGGGAACTGAATCCGTTTTCTGGTGTTTGTTTGTCTAATGTCCCTGGTGACAAAGAAACAGATCACCAACATCCTTACACATATACATTGTATGTATCAACAATCTTGAGGTGCAAACAGTAACAGTGGTGAATATACATTTAAAAGAGGAATACATTGTTTATAATTTACTCATAATGGAAACACAAGGACAAGATAGACAAACTTTGATCATCATTTACAACATCCATAACTTATTTGCTACAATTTTTAAATGCTATTAAATCAAAAGCTATTTGGAGTATTGTATTTATAACCTAGAAAGATTGTCTTGCTGTAATGTGGACCAATGCTTATTGGATGGATGTTGTCTAAAAACTATTAGGATCATAAGTAGTCTGAAAAAACCCTGATGATTTTCATGTATTATCTTTCATTTGTGGTGTTTTTCAATGTGTTCATAACCAGTAAAAATTACCAAATTAAATAGACAGAAAACAAAATTATGATTTTTGACATATTTTATTTATTTAAAATATTATAACCCTAATTCTTTAGGAAACGCTGCAGCAGCCTCTTTTTAGCATGAATTTTCAATTTTTTGTTTGCTGAAACCATCATCCATTTCCCACTAAAGTGTTCTGATTGTGCTGCCTGGCTAGGACAATGGTGGCAATACTCCTGACAGAGGTCCCCTGTGTTTTTGTTGTTCCTTTTAAGAAAAACAAACCTTTTGATATGTGGCGGTAGAAGCCTTGGCCTTTTTCTGGATGATTTACTTTGCAATAAGTCGGTGGTGCATATCCATTCCCCCATGCAATTTTCTGGTAAAAAGGGAACCCTATCTTCTACTTTATCCCCATACAAGCTTCTCACAGACGGGTCAGGTGACAAAGCTGGTCTGAGATATGTTCTGTCGTCAATCATCTGTAATAAAAGATAAGGAAATAAGAATCCGTGTTGTAGAAAACGCCAATTTTTCAGAAATAAAGACCATCATAGAGATTTAAAGAAAGCAAAGGAATTGCTGTTCTCAATATTCTGGTAATACATGTCTTTGAATATTATTAATCAATAATCCGTTCTTAACATCAAATTAAAGCTTATGTGTATTTGTCTGTATTCTTAGGATTGATAGACACAAAAGCAATATGGTAGATTGTAAAATAATTACATTGAGGAATATAAATCTCTATTTACATTTAAAACAACAAAGGGGTCCAAAAAGAAAGTATAAAATATACATTTTGGAAAAAACACAAAGCTCTAATATGCATTGCTATTTAATGTACGCACCCCTATTTAATATATATAGCTGCATAATTTGTTTAACCACCCGACCGTTAAGCCCGACCTTGGTTCGATAGACCCGAACTTTTCTCACTACCTAATTTCCCATTACTTACCTGGTCCCATTACTTACCTGGTCGATCGAAAAAAAAAAAAAACTCACCTTCTCCCCGCAGCTCCTCCGGACACGTCTTCTGTCTTCTTGCTTCAGCCGGCGAGTGCAGTGACTATCACCGGGGTTTCCTGGTGACGTCTCTGCATGCGTCGGTGCGGGCGTGAGGCGGGGCGGGAAATTCAAAATTTTGTATTGAGTTCCTTTGCATTGAACTCAATACAAAAAAAGCTGTATTGAGTCCAATACACCTTCTCCCCGCAGCTCCTCCGGACACGTCTTCTGTCTTCTTGCTTCAGCCGGCGAGTGCAGTGACTATCACCAGGGTTTCCTGGTGACGTCTCTGCATGCGTCGGTGCGGGCGTGAGGCGGGGCAGGAAATTCAAAATTTTGTATTGAGTTCCTTTGCATTGAACTCAATACAAAAAAAGTTGTATTGACTCCAATACAAAGATAGATATATATAGATATATATATAGATATATATATATATATATACTCCATTCCTCATCCATTGTTGCCGTACTGAAACTCAATCTAGCACACTTCCCTCCCCATATAAATTTAGAGTACAACTTCCTAAAGGCTAAGATCCAATTTTTTAAATACTATGGGTAAACATTGGAGAATAAGGAAACCATGGAAAATTTTTTTTATTAAACTTATCCTTCTCAGATATGAGAGCATAAGCTTAGACCAGTTATGCATTTGTTCAGAAAAACTATTCTGAGAATACAGTTTATAGGGTTCTTTTTAGAATTTTGTACTCCTAGATATTATATTTTCTCCCTACACCAGATAAAAGAATAGTCTTTACTCCATACAGATTTGACAAACCTTGAAAGGTACAACGCCTTGGATTTATCCAAGTTAATAGCATAATCTGAAACAGCCCCATATTTAGCAAATATCTTTAATCTAATTACTCAACTATCTCACGGATTAGAAATATATAACAACAAATCATCAGCAAAGCAGTGATTTTAAAAGTACATGATCCCACCGATATACCTTTAAACTTGGACAAATCCTCTAAGAGCCGAAGAAGAGGATCCAATACCAAGTTAACTAAGATTGGGGAGAGAGGACATCCTTGTCTAGTACCTCTAGAGAGTGTTATGGGCATCAACATATCTCCATTAATATTTAATTTAGAAGATGAATTGGTGAATGGAAAACACCTGTCCAAATGCCCCATTAGACAATACAGCATTAAGCAAAGGCCATTCTATTTTATCAAAAGCTTTTTCGGCATCAAGACTTAGTAACAGATTTAGAGTTCTGAATCCTAGAAGACTGTACAGTAGCTGCT
>NW_027320307.1:0-3037 GCF_032062135.1 Pyxicephalus adspersus
GTGTACAATATCTACGAACGATCGTGTCGTTAACTCTATGTGCAGGATCGGTGCTATACGATCGTTCATATATATCGTGCATGAACGTTCGTCGTTCGTTTTCCAACGATAATAATTGGAAGTGTGTATGTAGCTTAAAACTTTACACCAATCCTGATCTTTATCTTAACCTAATACTAACATTACCCAAACCTTCACCCTAATTGTGACCATTATTCTGACCCTAAACCTATCCTGATATTTTCTCTAACTCTAATCCTAATCCAGCCCTAATCCTAATTCTTATTTAAACCATAACCATTACCCAACCCTAATGCTAACCCGGATGCCATTTCTAACTACTCCATGTACAAATGCTTTGGGGTGTTGTTAATAAGTCTCATCTGCAGCATAAGAGGGGTATCAGTTGCCAGTCATTTCCCTTACCAGAGTTTGAGGCGTATTCACTGATATACCGTCCGGTGAGGAAGCGAACAATGAGGGCTGAATATAAAGAGATAAATAAAATATAATAAAAATCCAGCAAGGGAATATTTATGTTATACATATGTAGATGTGCTTTGTGTGAAAAGTCATGGAGATTTTGGAGAATCACAAATGTTTCTTCACCTGTGATGGTGACACCTGATTTTGCAAAGTATCACAAGTAAAAAAAATAAAACAAAAAATCATCTGTTTTATTTTGTACAGATAAATTGCTCTTGTTGTTTTTATTTGTTGTCCCCTCTAAATACCTTATGCAGGCTACATTTCATGCTCTGCTTTGTCTTGCTTTGTAGCCACACAGTTGTGCTGTAGAGAGCTGAGACTACAAGTGTAACCACACACTTCCATGAATACAAGGAATCATAGGGCTTGGAGTTTGTTCTAAGAAGTAAGCCCAAATTGCAGATACTCTGCTGCCCTCTAGTGTTCAGCTAAAAATAATGCAAGAACAAATTAAAACTATATATATATATAAATACAGGTAGTCCCGGAGTTAAGGACATCTGACATGCTACTGGTGTGCTCGATGGTGAGGGGTGGGGTGGTTTGCAGGACTTGCAGAAGAAATCTTTTGCTAAACACAGCTGAGGTTGTGGGTGATTTTAGGGGTTGAGCTCTTTCTGCACCTTCTTGTTACTCTTTATTGACCAAGACAAACTCTGCAGTTCTTCTTTTTGCATGTCAAAGCACAGCTTGCTCCAGAAGTTAATGAATGTCTAGGCTCCATAAAGATTTTTTGCTTTGTTTGTGATTAGCTCACAGTGAGGATTTTATACAGTAACTGACACCATGCTGCCTAATAAAATGTTGAGACAAATATCTGTCCTAATTGCATTTATTAAAATAATGTACCTGTTCCGACTTACATACAAATTCAACTTAAGAACAAACTTACAGTCCTTATCTCGAATGTAACCTGGGGACTACTTGCATATATATTGTAAATATTTGTGTGCTTGTTGCTCTAAATTGATAAGGAGGATTATGGACTCCTTTAAGCATGGAGCAATTTGAAAAATTAAAAAACGATTAAAAAGAATGATCTCTGTTCACCTCAATATTTATCATACATCTAAGACACTAAACCTTGTTGCATAATACCTGTAAAAATAATCTGGCTGCTGTAGGCAACACAGACAGTTCATCTTTCAGGCATTCTGTTATCACTCAGCTGTCTCTGATGTTGGGGTTCTGTCTGATTTTTTCTCTCCCTCTTTAGTTGTCCCTCTGTTTTGGATAGATATTTACAGTATATGCCTATATGTATTTTATTACTATTATAAAGTGTTATTTTGCACTATACCATTCTTCAGCCTATACATTATTCCATTTGTTATAGTAGCTTATATTATAAAAGAGATATTTCTAGTTTAATCAATCATTTTAGCCTATTCATGTTTTATAGTCTGCTAAATAAGACAGGCGTGGCATTTGCCTATTTTTAGGTTCCAAATATCCATCCCTCTTCTCTACCTCCAAAGTTTTGTAGGTGCACCCTTGCTGATAGAAGGATATGAGATTTGTAATTCTCTATAGATCTGAGATCTCCCCATTTCTCTAGAATAAAAATGCAGAAAAGTTACCAGATTTTCCAGCTCCAGGGCTGCCCAGCACGGTCAGTTTGATGTCGCTCATATTTTCGCAGTCTTCTTCCCTCTCATTGGTCAGCAGATCTCCAGGCTGGATAGAGAACGTCAGATGATGTCTATTAGTCTCCTTCGCATCCCATTCTGGCTGTGTGGAATTTCTGTAGCTGGAGATGTATAAATAGAGAAGATGATGTCACCATCCTATCCAAGAAGCCTCACGAGTCTCCAAAATCTTCTGCAGGAATTCTGCACATCCCAGAATCGGGAATCTCCTATTATTTATTGCACAGTATTCAGAATGGAGATGTCATGGGAATCCAAAACTAAGGGATCTATTTATAAAACAGGGAATCTGACATTCCCTGGTGGAAATTAATTACTAACATTGAAACACATGGACCTGCAAGATTCATACGAGGGAATGTTTAATTCCCTGTTTTTCAAATAGAGCCCTAAATGTTTCTATAAATAAAGACTTTGCTACAGTGAATATAACGCAGTCATTTATTGAAAGGTTCAAGGCACATCATGAATTAATATCTTTTGTTTCTTGCATGTAACATAACAATTGTTCATCTATAAAATATATATTATGTATACATTTGGGATTTGCTTCAGAAAATAGCTCACATTTTCAGCAAGCTGGGAGATCTGTGCAGCCGGTCTTACTTATACGACTCTAGAATGGTGGTGTTCAGAAACTTCCCGCGTTGCATTATCTTCCAGGCACTCTCTAAATGGCTACAAGGTGCTTTGTTAGGGGCAGGTAATGTGCAGCTATCCAGGAGCTGGTGGCCCCCCATGCCCAGCAAGGACAGGAGATTAACAGCGGTTGGGTAGAGGGGCAAATGGGGATGAGAGCTTGACTGGTGTGGCACTTACCTAATGCCTTATAACATGCCCAACCAGTGGCAGACATAGTCAATAGTGGGTGTGCATAGGCTTGCCCCACCCCATCCAAA
>NW_027320308.1:0-3036 GCF_032062135.1 Pyxicephalus adspersus
GGATCGGTGCTATACGATCGTTCGCATATATCGTGCAGGATCGTTCGTCGTTCGTTTACCAACGATAATAATTGGAAGTGTGTACGTAGCTTTACTATTCTTTCTAATGGCCCATTCAAAAAAGTTTTTTCCCTACCTATCCTGTTTCACTACAATTAAGGGTAAATCCTTGTTCTCATGGCACTAAATAATACCTTATCTAACATCATTAACCTTGCCAAAGTATACACACATACACACACACATGTCCCTATAATCATTTTATATAGAACACACAGTAAGTAAAAAAACTAGTTGTTACAGCACAGATATTTTATAAGATCGCACAAATCTCCTGTGTCTAGACACTTTGTGGATGATGGACACAGGGACATTGATTAAAAATGTATGATTATAGACAGTATCCACACACTAAAATAGGGCGATCATTGTATTGCCACTCTTAAACAGAAATAAATGTACTGGATTTATGAATTAAATATATTATCACAACAGGGTTTGAATCATGGCTTTGATCTATATATTTATGTCTTTAAATGCATTGTGTCTTTTCCTTGCAGATTCTCCATGGACAGGGACAGGCTCTCACACATTCACAAAGAACTTTTATCAGAAGAAGTTTGATCCTTTTTACTCAATGGCAACTGTGGCATTTTCTGCATAAAGCAGAATCACTAAATGCTCACTCCTCCCTATTCCTTCCGTTAAAAGGCAATAGTGAATTCACTCCAGGTCTTTCCTCTCCGCTGCTAGCTGAATGGGCATCCAGGGGTCTCACCTCAGTGAGAATGCTGCTTGATCCACAAGGCAAGGCTTACTCCTTCCCAGAACTGAAAAAGAAATTCCCTTTATGGCAAACAGCATTTGTCTACTTATCCAAACCATGGTCTATGCCTTAAAGGTAACCAGAGCATCTCCTCATGGTTGGCATACCCCCCTGGATACAATGTTGTTAACCCCTCCTGCTTCTTCAAAAGCCATTTCCAAATTCTACCAATTTGACCTAGACCTGGACTATGCGAGTGCTAATTTGAGCATGGCAAAGTGGCAACAGCATTTGCCCAATTTGAATTTGACTAAAATCATAAAGATGTATCCTGTATCCAGAACCGGGAAATGTTTTTTCGGCTTTTTCATAAAAACTATATTTTTAGCTTACTATATGGGACTTACAGATAAAAATGAATGTTTTAAATGTTGAGCTAGTGCAGCATCCCTTTACCACAATTTTTGGGAATGCCCAACGTATCATTTTTGGTATCAAGTTGTCAACTATACTCTTAACAATCTACTGAATTATAAACCCTCTACCCCAGAGTGGGCAGTTGTTGTTATAAAAGAAAGCTCAGGGGTTGGTTTTGCCAGAGGACCAAGACGGCTAGCAATGATTCTCTCTGTAGAACTAGAAAAACAATTTTGCTGGAGTCAAACCCCCTACATTGTATCTTTTTCTAACTAAACTGCAGGAACTGTTCAAAATAGAATGTACAGAGGCACTTTTACATAAAAAACTGTTGTTTTGAAACCTGGGAGAGTTTTACTCCCACACTCAATGCTCCAACCAAAACAAAATTGTATAACTGTTTCTGTCTTACCACATGGTATCTTGGCAGGGTATGGAAAATGACCCTCCAATTGATTTGGAGTTGAGACCTACTCTCAGCCTTTCTTTTTGAATGTTGTGATTATAAACTTTTTTCTTATATTGTCTACTAAGAAACTAGCCATTATGTAGGGAAACCTGTATTTGTAAAGTGATATGACATTTTAATTATTGTTAGTTGTACATTAACGTATGTTTAAAACTGTATGTACATATTGTTTTCACTGTTTAACTCCAATAAAACAAGATAAAATATGAAAACAAAATAACGTCACCAAAAGCGAGAATACATTGAAAAGGTTCCGTACAGTACAGATATGCCAGAACTAAAATCAAACAGAGGGTTATTCCAAGCTGTGTGAAATATAGTGATAAAGTATATTGCTGTGACCTGTACAGGCTAAAAATATTTCTCTTTTCTTTACTTTACAGCAATCAGAACAATGAAAAATTAGGATGGATATGTTGCTACAGATTACATTTTTGTAACATTTTTTACATATACAGGTGGTATTTAGATTGACTAGTCATTTATTTGATCACTTGTTACCACTGTTTTTGATATTTATTAATAATGTCCAGTATTTATATAGCGCCAACACATTATTTAGCGCTTTACAAACTTCATAGTCATGTCATAGCTATCCCTTCAGGGGGCTCACAGTCTAATGTCTCTACCACAGTCATATGTAATTAACATATTCTAAGGTCAATTTGCAGGGAAACCAATTAACCTAATTGCATGCTTTTTGAACATGGGAGGAAACCGGTGTACCCTGAGGAAACCAACACAAACACAGGGAAAACCTGCAAATTTATTGCAGATAATGTCCTACCTGCTGAGATTTGATTCTAGGATTTAGTGCTGCAAAGGCCAGATTGCTACCTCTCAGCCACCATGCTCCAATATTGAGGTAAAAAAGTAGCATATGTTATGGGCTCTATTTTTAAAGCAGGGAATCAGACATTCCCTCAAACATTCCCTGGTGAAAAATCTTTCAAGTCCAATGCTAGTAATTGATTCTCCACCAGGGATTGTTTGAGGGAATGCCAGATTCCCTGTTGTATCAAAAGAGCCCTATGTTAATAATATTTTACTACAGATGCTATTGGAAAAAATAGTTATCGTGCAGTTAATAACTAGGTAAAAGTTTTTCTTAAAATACAATATACTGAAATTATAGTTTTATATCACACACACAAGTCTAATATATTGAAGTAATTTTTTTTATTAGATATTTTGTTCTTTTCGTGCATTTACACTGGGATATATTAGAAATGATCAACCTTTATTTCTAGCTATAGATAAAATGTTCTTCCTATTTGAGTAGTTCATATATGGCAGCTAACTTTAATTGCACTTTATCTTTATCTGAAGCTGTAATATTGGAAAGCTTTTGTCTGAAGTAGAAAGTCATTTCAAGCCTCCTTCA
>NW_027320309.1:0-3036 GCF_032062135.1 Pyxicephalus adspersus
GAAGGTACAACCCCGTAGTACCATGCTGATTGACTCGAGTGTAAGTTTAGTAAATGCCTGTGTGAAATAACTATAAGGACAGAATAGTAAACTTTATTGTGGAAACACCCACACAGCTTTGGCATTATGGCTTAAAAAAAAAGAAATAGCAGAAAGAGGAGGATACTTACTGCAGCTTCTAATGCTTGTTTTGCAGAAGTAATCACTTTCAGTATGGGGGGGGGATCACTCTAAACATGTGCAAGAAAGAAAGTGGCTGGAGTTCAACTTAAAGCCCCAATCCTGACCCAGCTCTAACCCCAACACTGTCCCTAACTTTATCCCTAATTAAAACCCTTCACCCAACCCTAATTATAATGCTAATCATATCGGTAATAACCCAAATGCTGACCCCAATGCTTATCCTAACTCTTGCACCGCCTCTCCGGATTTCCCTTTTATCTGATTGTAAGATATGTGCTGTAACCAATCATATTCCGTTACATTTGTTTTAAATACTTTCATTTTTCGGATAGTTAACTTCAATATTTTTACCATTGGCAGGCCTGTAAAGAACGAGCAAATGTTAACAATCGGCAAAGCCGGGGTAACAGCTCCGGCTGTCTCTTGCACGCTCATTATTTCACAAAGACGGAACATAAAGCATCCTGACAGAAGCGAGGCGAAGGGCGCTGATCTATGGCTGACGCCGGCACGCCAGGCTGATAACCTGTAGGGTGACACTGTTATCTGTAAACCGCGGCAGATAGAACCGTTTGTTAGTGTCACCGATCGGTTGTCGCAGTCAGAACGCGGACACATGAGAAATGTGAGACGGTGAACACAGAGTGTATCCGGGAAATGTCTCGGAAAGTCTGCGGTATCCCTCTCTGCTGATAATACATTGTAAGTCCAGCCGCCAACGAGCTAAAGGTTGGTTGGAAATCTCGGTTGTTTTATTAGCGGGAAATCGTCCCATGAATATTGTGGATGGGGCGAGATGAAACGGTGCAGCAGAGGGTTGGGGGATTCTGTTATGTGGAGACCGATGTTTAGTGGTGGAGATATCTGCACAACGATCGGCAATCTATCTGACTAATGTCTAAATAAGGAAAACATTTCAGGCCGCCACCGTCTGCCAGTAAAGACTTTTTTACTTCTTCACCGAATTTTCGTCTCATAATGTGCAGTTGCTTACAAGCTCAGACCACCAAATCCTGGTATTGGTGATGGGGTGTGCTGACCATTAACTTTGGGGGGACAGAGGTGTAAAGAGGGATGGTTTGAGCCCCTCATAATGGCAACAGCAGGTGTACAGACTGCCCTGTGTTCTCATATAACTCAAGTATGGAGTACATACAATGTCTCTTCCCGTATAATATGTAACATCTGGGGAGCGCAGATGTCACTCCCTCTATTATATAAAACCTATATCTGGAGAGAAGTGATGTCACTTCCTGTATAATATATAACATATACCTGGAAAAAGTGATGTCACTTTCTGTATGATATATAATTTATATCCGTGGAGCTTTGATGTCACTTCCCATTTAATATATAACATATCTGGAGAGCGTTGATGTAATTTCCCATTTAATATATATCTTATATCCAGGGAGGGGTGATGTCACTTTCTGTAAAATATATATTTTTTATCTGGGGAGCGGTGATGTCACTTCCTGTATAAAATATAACTTTTATCTGGGGAGTGATGATGTCACTTCCTTTATAATATATAACTTATATCTGGGGAGCAGTGATGTCACTTCCTGTATAATATATACATGGAAATCATAATTTTACAGTCTGTGCCCTCCCCCTCCACTTTCTGCTCTGAATCTACACAGCAATGCAATATTTTCTGCAGAACTATAAACAGGAAAAAAACATCCGATAATCATTACTGAGGGGTCCATCCAGAGCTTCCTCATCATTAAACATTAATTGCTGTTTGTATTCCAACAATGCATTAAAATTGCATTCACCGTCCATTAACAAATATTCTTTTATGAAGTAAAATCAGTGACCAGGAAGGATTGTCCCTGATTGGTGCAGACTAAACCCGATCACTACATTCATCTATAACATGGGGTGAAATTATAAAAGTAATATAAAGAATATTTGTAAATCTTTTATTGTTTGCCTGACATCGTATGCAGATTGGAGTTTGTCTCTGTCGTGGATACAATGAGACTTTGTATCTCAGATCTCCCTGTACCTGTCATTGGAATGAAGCAGATGGAATAGTTATAAGGGGGAGAGCAGCAGTGGGGCAGATTCATCCCAGGGAATATGCTACACATGCCAGGTGTACTGTGCTAAAGTCATTTTCAGTATGTGTAATTCCCTGTGAATCCATCTGACCAAGGTGAATGTAAACTCAATCACTAAAATCTCTGTCACCAAGACCGAAAATTATGAGAAATTATGGTTGTCACCTAAACAAGTGAAGATAAAATATGAATTTATAAGAAAATGCAGCCGCAATTTAGGCACCAGTTTACACTTGTGCATTGTGTCAACACACTCGAACATGTGCAAAAACACACATTAGGTCTGATTTATTAAATCTCCCCAAGAATGGAGAGGATAAACTAAAGTGGTCTAACCTGGGTGATCCAGTATACCTGCAATGGATCTGATCCAGGATTGAAAACATTTGCTAAGTATAAATGATTTTTGAAAAGTCCAATCCAGGTTTGCTGGATAACCCAGGTTCTCCTAATATAGTCTTTACTCTCCGGTCTTGGGGAGCTTTAATAAATCAGATCCATGGCCTCAATACATGAAAGCACACCTGCATGTAAATTGCTGTTCCTTGCAAATGTCACCTCAATGCATGGTGTTGTAGGGGTCACCATAGACCACAACATCAGTTATAGGACAGTGATCCCCAGACACAAACTATTAGAAAAACCTGAAAAAAGCTAATGATATATCTAATGATTGGAGAGCTTCAATATAATACAAATAAGTATTTTGGCCTGGATACACTTAGGTCTGTTTTATGAGATTTGCAACCATAAAGTGGACCTGTCACCATAGTAGACATATCCC
>NW_027320310.1:0-3035 GCF_032062135.1 Pyxicephalus adspersus
ACACAGCAGAGCCCAGGGGAAGGAAGGGTTAAGGAATGGTTTTGTGAGGAGAGGGGGAGTAAGAGGGGAATTAGTCAAGGACAAGAGAGGTGGGAGTTAAGAGTGTTTAGGAGGGGCTGTATCGGAAATGGGACGTCTCTTTTTAGGAAGGAAAAGCTTCCCGTCCACCCTCCCCTTTTTTGGGGTATGGTTGTTGGTACGTAGGGGTCTGTGTGAGGTGGTTGGGGTCTGAAAAGGCAAGGGTCTGATGGTGGTAAATAATAATGTGGTGGTAAGGGGGATTCTTGTAGGTAGGGTCCCCCTTTAAATTTGGGTATGGTCAGTGGCCCCTGAGGCGGTGCTGGGGGGCTAGGGGCTTGTTGCTAAATGGTGAAATGGAAGATGGTGGTGGTATGGGCCTTGCTGGATCAGACCTGCAACCTGGTTGGGTAATTTAATTTCAGGTAATTTCGGTTTAGGTTATAATAAGTAAAGTTAATGTTATGTGGTTAAACTGTGAATTAAGAAGGTTTGAATCATTAATGTTATTTATTGAGTTTTTTATGCATTTGGTGGTGACATGTTTAGTTACAAGTTATGTATTTAAGGTATATGCGTTATTTAAAGTTATTTATTTATGTTATGTGTTAACAAATGCACTGCTTGCCAGCCATTTTAAAAGCGATACATTGCCTTTCATGAAAATGTATTTTACATTGTAGGCCTGTAATTCTTAGGCATAACTCACAGAAATATGTCCAAACAAGGGTCTCGTAGACATCCTAAGTATAATAAAGTTTGAAACACAAAATCATGTCAAAATTATAAATTAAATTTATTAATAAATAAATAAAATATTTAAAAAAATCTGTTAAAACAAGAGTTCATAAATAAATCAAAAATACTAAAACCTGTAATATAACTGTACAGTAGCATATATAATATATATATATATATATTATGATTACTTTGTATTAGATTCAATACAGTTATTTTGTATTCAATCCAATACAAAATAATTTGAAATTCTCGCCACAAGGAAGAGGGCACGGCCCGAGGATGGGATTGGACGAGCCAGACACTGAAGGACACGGGCGGGACCAGGTAATGCTTTATTCATTATTTTTTTAGCTACCCTTAGTGTGGCTCGTGGTCACCGATATCAGCTGTTTTTTTTTTTTACCCAGAGCCCAGGGTTACCACTCAGGAGGTTAAGGAAGTACCGGTAGATCATGGTGTAGGAATTGCTTGCAATTCTATAAATCCTAACCATGGTGATAAATGGAAAATACCACACTCCATCATCCAAAGGTAAGTGAAACAAATTTAATATTCTAAACTGTATGAATTTTTTGCCTTTAAAGATTGTTTTAAATAAGTATAAGGTTTAAGGGTCCACTAACATGCTCATTTAAAAAAAATATTTTGGCGTTGTTTTGATAGGTGGTTATTGGATGGAACTACCCCCAACAGCCCCCGTTTATTCCCTATGGGTAGCCACCATTGAGATGTTGCTTGCAGTGTCTGCACCTCCAGCCATGGTTGCTTGTGATTAGAAGGCAGTAACTGCAGCTATTCCAACCACCTATGTGAGCTAGCCATAAGTTTATAAATGGTATTTGTCCCCTTATTTATAAGAGCTATCACATATTTTGGCAAACATTTCTTTAAACATGTAATAAACCAGCACAAGGTTTTGGGCATGTTTGAGAAAAATGATAAAAAATTGTAAAAAGGGTAAAACACTGACAAACACCTACTAAAATCATAAAAATTGGATTCTGGTAGGCTGCTGTAATGTACTTTTTCACTGATTTTTTGGATACACTTATATATAAATAAATAATGAATAGAAGTATTGGAATAGGCTACACTAATATTTCTCTTATTACACATTGCCTGCCAAAGAGAATATAAAATAATTTGACATCTGTAAAGCACAAATCACAACAACATTAAAATACATAATTCGGTAAGAATCCATTTCAACACCAAAATAATTCCAGGCAGTCCTTTCGATTTCTAAAATATACACATTAAAAATAAATAGAGCTGTACATACAAAAGGCATCTGAAGGATCCCAAGGTATTAATGATTACAGCAGCTTATTATATTCTCCAATCACGCCATGGTTACATAAGGATGCTATCCAGTAATGAATAAAGAACTAGTTCACTTTTTTGCCTAAAGTATTTAAACTATGTAACTAGCAAAGATGTACTGCATATGTCCCAGCTCAGTTTGACAAAATTGAATGTAATATGTTAGGGAAATTAAAGTGTTAAAAAGAAACTAAAGTCCCACTTTGAAAAATCCACAATCAGGCAAGTGGTTATTGCAGGCAATGTCCATTCTAATTGTCTTTACCTGCCTGATCGCCGCTCAGATATCAAATTTTATTCCCAGCAATCATCTTCCCTTGAACATGCCGGGAGTGAATGAACTCTCCATGCCTCTGCAGCAGTTAGGTCATCCCGGCATGGCCTATCAAGATGACTGAATCATCTCCAGGAAGTAAAGAAGGAAGATGGTGGCAGACCTTGGATAGTTTAGTTTAGTTCCACACTGGCTGCAAAACCTTTACCAGCATTTTGGGACAATGGAGGACATAGGTAAGCCACTATAGTTTGGTCATCAAAGTCCACAAATTAAATCTGTATTTGAGGGAATGTTAGTTGCCTGGAGTTTCACTTTTATTCCAAACAATATTAGTAATAGTGCATTTTACTTTTTCAAGAATAAAAAAGACATATGCCAAAATCACTGTACAATTACTGATCCTCCCTATTATCTTCTGATTATTTTTAAATTAGGCCAGCAGGGGTAGCTATGGGCTCTTCTTCATGTTCTCCTGGCTATTTTTTATCTACTTTGCTGAAAAATTCTTTTGCTTACAGAGTTCAGTAGTCCAAGCAGACATTTAAAAAATCCACTAATAATCACTTCCATGGATTAGATGGATATGTAGGAAGTTTAAATTTATCAAGATATAAGAGTCTAAAGATTAACATCTGCTGTGCTCTTTTTTCTGAAAAAACCCATAATGCTACACTGT
>NW_027320311.1:0-3035 GCF_032062135.1 Pyxicephalus adspersus
CTTATACCTTACACAGGGTTTCCATCGATTGAATAGAGTGACGGGGGAGCAAAAGCAAAGCTTCTCCTTAAGTATGCATTAAAGTGGACCTGTTGCTCTGCCCTGACTTTGCAAAGCACAAATTAACTTAAATTTAAACCTGGCCTTGTCGAAGATAATGTTATTAACGGAAACTAAAGCTGCGTACACACTTCCAATAATTATCGTTGGAAACGAACAACCGATCGGCCAAAAATCGTTCACAAAAAAGGTGACCAACGACGCCTACGAACGAGGATTGTCGTTGGAAATGAACAACCGTCACGGCAGATCTGATTGGCCGATGATCGTTCACTATCTATAGTGTGTACAGTCGTTCAGTGATCGTGCATGTTTCTGCAATACACTTTCTCCTTTTCATGTCACTCCCTGCATCGTTCAAACGATTGTATCTAGCGTGTGTACATTATTGGTGGATTATATTTGAACGATCATATCGTTACAGCATGTACAGAATTGTGCACAGAATTGTTCAAGTATAAATGTGCATAATTGTTGATCAGTCGTAATTGTTTGTTTTCTAACGATAGTTATTGGAAGTGTGTACTTAGCTTTACTTTCCTATTTCTAAAATATCTCACCATCCTGCACCAGGGTAGTACTGCAACCATCCATACTGAAAGTTACTTCTTGTTCACTTCACCATGTATGTTTCAGATAGCCGATTTACTATTGTGCTGTGAATATTGACTTGATTATCAGGACCTCAAATTACACACACAGCTCTATGAATGAGGAGAAACACTTCCCCTTCATCCTCTTCAAGCAGACACAATCACTTAACAAGTGGCAAGCATGCACAGCACACCCAATGAGGATGGAAGTATTGCATTTAAAATGTTTAATACAAATAAATATTATATATATATATATATATATATATATATATATATATATATATACATACACATACACACATACATATTTATTTATTACACACTCAAATATTATAATGCTAAAAAAAAACAAAACACAAAAATCACTAGTTTCCTTTTTTCTAAGACATTTTTATCTGAAGCGGTAACTGGATCAATCACTTCAGTTATATCATTAACTGTACAGACAATCCACAGCCAGCATTATGTTTATCTCTTTTATGGACATCAGTGAAGGTTTATGACAAGCTCGCTTTAAGCCGTGGAATAATCTTCTCAAAACATATGCTGACAATCAGATTTGTTGTGAAGCTTCCCTGATAACATCGCAGCAGGTGCCTTCTATCTCCCATTCACAGCACTTCAAGACCTAATCAGCCTTCATACTATTTTGCATTTTTCCCACTCCAGCACCCGGAGTACAAATGGAGAATACTGAATGAAGACATTCCATCCTCCCCACTTATGAGGCTGATTCTGTGTATTGGAAAAGGAGATACAGTATCTTGAAAAAAAACTATAATAGTGTATTGTTTTGCTGCATGCCGTTTATGAATGGGTTGTGGAATTGGGATGTGGTCAGTCCACTCAAATAAACTGAACCAGGTGTATGTTGTATCCGTAGAGAGTAAATTACTTTTTATGACAAGATCTAGATAACAGGTGAACTTACATACATTCAGGTTGTGTGCATTTCAGGATTCTTAGTTAATAGGCTATGCAGCAATACCTGCAATGAATGCTACAAACCACTTCCTAGTATTCATGGGCATGTTTCCAGTCAGTGAAAGTGGATGGTAGGGTGGGAATAATAAATTGGAATTACATTATCTTTTTTGAGCATTAAACTGCTAAGAATATTTCCCAAGCATCCATGATAAAAAGTCTCCAATAATGTAATGGGCTTTATAACCTGTCCATGCAGCTCTACAGTGTAAGCTCTGCCATTACATGACACATTTGCTTTGGAAAGGCCTAAAATATAACACGTCCCTAGCACACTAAAGTTCAATTCATTATCCTTGCAATTAAACACACACATTTCAGTATTTTTAATAAAGAAGCCATAATTTGCTACTGGAAATAGCACATTACCGGCATTATATAGAAAAATAATACTAGACTGTATAGGTTACTGAGTAGAGTGTAATAAGGAGAAAATGGTCCTGTACATATGACATTAACAATACATTATCGTCTGAAAGTTAGTGGACCAGGTAACCCATTTCCTTTTGTGCTAAGGCTATTGTAACTTGTCAGCCACTCATGTGATTCACATAACTTCTGCAACACAGCATAGCCAGGAAGATGTCTCCACCATTTCTCAGTACAATTTTAGAACTTCTGGTCTCCTTTGCCTGGCCAGTGGATTGGCAGCTGGATAATTGTGACTTATTGTAGCTTTTCAGATGCTAATAATACTAGGTATACTAATATTGGTATATTAATAAATGTCTAATAGAAATTCATAATTACAATTATTAGGTTATAAATTTAATTTTGTATCACCTTCTCTTATCTCACCAAGAAAAACCTATGGGTTCATATTTATATTTAGTGCACATTATGTTACATATAATTTGTGGACCGTAGCAAGATCACCCAAAGTAGCACTGACATTATAGTGACACATCCATTGCACAACCAGACTTGTGCCAATCCATGAACATATGTATGGCATTGGGTGGGGTTACGATCAAAGAAAGCTGCCACATTGTCAACAAGAAAACAGAAAACTAACATACCTGTCATTTTTTCATGGTACCATAATTTGTTAGAATCCTCACCCACTACCATATGTTTGCCGTCATGTTGGTGGCAGGATATTTGCTTTTTTTAGTTTATTACCAGCAAAGCATATAGCTCATATGTGTTTTTAAAGTTCAAAAAACAAAACAGTTTTCAAACACCTCAATTTTTGATACCCGCCTTAAGCCAAATTGGACAAGAACCTGGCTAATTGGATGGGTAGGAGAGTTGAGAACCACCTGGAGCAGGTTGTTTTATATTAATCTAAATGTGGAATCATTAGTAATGTATGACACAAAATTCTATTTTTCAAACTGCACACATGCTGCACACATCCAAGCTCAGTGTTAGATGTAAAATTATTAGCATGGT
>NW_027320312.1:0-3035 GCF_032062135.1 Pyxicephalus adspersus
TTCATGTGATTTTTCTTTTTTTTTGTAGTTAAAAGTTGTGACCATAGTTATGAAATCAATTAAAATAAATGCTATGATTTTGAGTTACATTTACCTCCAATATGGGCTTATTTACACCACAGTGCTGTTCGGTGCAAAACACACGTGTGTTGTAAAAAATGTGAGAACATCAGATTTTCACCCGGGATGAGCATGACTGTTCATCTCGGGCAACAATGATTTGATGTGTGTAGCCACTAAGCATTAAGGGGGTTGAATCACTTCTAACTTCTTCACACTCCTGTACCTACTGAAGAGTTGCCGTTCTCTTGTAGGCTGCTTGTCATGGGTGGAAGCACCTCTTACAGTAAAACAAAAGAAATATTCCCTGATTTTGACTTTAATAACCAGCAGAGCCGTGTAGTAGCAAACAATGGCAAGCATTCCTATTGGATACTGGTTGCCAACAAGTTCCTTTCTATCTAAGCCTCGAGGAAAAAAATAATGGTGACGCCTTCTATGGCAAATGGGATAAAACGGTCACAATTCAAGTGCAGTGTCTAATCTTTTAGGTAATTCTAGTTATCCTATTATACTGTTTAAATCCAGATTCTGTTTGTAAATCCACATCACACTTAAAAGCTCATTGAACAGCGCTGTATTTCATTTCAAAGCAAGGAGTTTGTTCAGCCACAAAAAGACCTAAAAAGGGTAGTATGATTTTTTTTATGAAGGATATTTTGATTGTTCCTCTATTATAGGTATTTTTGAACCTCTTAGATTTAGTGTGCTTGATTTATTAAAGCTCTTCAAGACTGGAAAAGAGAGAATATTATGGAGTAACCTGGGTGATCCAGCAAACCCAGAATTGATTTCGTAATAGCATTTGCTATTAGCTAGCAAATGCTTAAAATCCTGGACCAAAACCATTCTAGGTTTGATGGATCACCCAAGTTCACCTATGATTGTCTATCTTCGCCAGAATTTTAATAAATCAGGTTTGTTAAGGTCCAGTGTGATACCTTCTTTAGGCATAAACTACCTGGCTAAAACAAAATCCCAAAACCCGTGGGGGCAGTTTTATGATCTGAGGTTGCTTCAGTTAGTCCGGTTTAGTTTGAGATGCGTTATATGCCCAAAAAATAACTGCATGAAAATGCTAAATGATCAATGGATTTTTTTCCTTCCCCAATAGCACAGACCTATTTCAAGACGAAAATGCTAGGATTCATCTGGCTCAAATTGTGAAAGAGTGGTTCTAGGAACATAAGACATCACTTTCACTTGTGGATTGGCCACCACATAATCCAGACTTTAACCCCACTGGGAATCTTTGTCATGTGTTGGGGGAAAACTTAACACAGCCAACTCTTCCATCATCAATACAAAATCTTGATGGAAAAAAAATGCAACTCTGTATGAAGATTATTGTGACATTGCATAAGCTCATTGAAAGGATACCATGTCCAAAGGTAAAGACGGCCCGGATAAACCTTAGAGTGAGCAACTTTTTTGGCCAGGCAGTATAAAAGGTAGGTTATATTTGTGTTCTAGTTTAAGTAAAAGACCAGGAACAAGCCAATGACGTTTAAACTGTTCCTAATACTTGATATAAACCAGTGATCCCCGAGTGTGGATGCCAGCTTGACAACTGAAAATATATTGATTAGAAGTGGTCAGGGACCAAAGCTGCCATATGTTTTACCATTGCCGGTTCACCTTTGTCCATTCACATTTATGGACAGTCTTTATAATTGTGATTTTAAAGGGAGCTGGTTTAGATCTTTTATACATCTTTCCGTACAGGTCTGATTTTCTTTTTTCATATGCTCTGTAGTTTCTTCGGAAAAATAAATTTTACTGCTATCCAGGACTCCGCTTTTTTACTCCCTATTCGATAGGCTCCCTATTCGATTTTTAATTCTGCCTGTGTCAGACTGTTATTGTTTGTCCTTACTTCCTATCTGGTGGACCTGATGTCAGCAAGATGAGAAGGTTGGGTACATTTCTCGAATGTGGTACCAAAAAACAGTAATCACCTGACGGAGCTAATTCTATCCAAAACTTTGTATGAAGTTTCAGTTATAATGAAATATCCTGAAGATAATCAGGCACTGCTTAACTTTTACTTTATTTAAACATATATGTAATGTGCTTCCAAAAAAATGTTCCCTTTTTTTAGTGGTGTGTGGCAGCCCACTTAAATGAATGGGCTGTTTGGGCTCATCGCACAATAATTTGTGTGCTCTAATACATTTGTGAAATAATGATCTTCCTAATGGTGCCTGACAAGGACTGTGGAGGCTCATTCATTGATCAGCTCACGGTTAAGTGAAGTATTACTATTGTTACTAATATCATTAGTTGCATTATCTTTGGTATTACTAAATAAATGCAAAATATTTGTTTGCTTTGAACAAACAAGAAATAATAGTTATCAAACTCAAACTACTTGATGCCATTAAATATAACAGATAAAGAGAATACACAGTTAAGGTTATACTTACCTAAAAGAGAATCTGAGAAATAAACAAATAAAATAAAACAATCGAAGGAGAATCGGTATTCATGGAGCAGGATGACTGTTGTAATGGTGGAAACAATACTGAAGCGTACGGCTCGGCAATGGTTGCCTCTAACTTCAAAAGAGTGTACTTCAAACCAATTTTTTCCCACGGTGAGTCAGATTTTCCCTCCAGGTGTGGGTTTGACCTGCTGTTCATGATATAATTCTGTGAAATACAACACAACCTGACCAAACCAGATTTTAAAGGACCTTAGAATGAGTTGTAAAAGTGTATAAGGCCTGGCAGGGGATTGTAAAAAAAAAAAGTACTGTGATATTCAGTTATGTGCATAAAAAAAATATTGATGCTGGGACACACTGTACAGTTGTGAAGTTACAAAGAATCACTGGGAAATTTAAAGTGTAGACCGGTATCTCTTGTTCTTGATAATATCTGAACAAGTCTCAATGTTCACCTTCGCAGCACGATAGAAATCATTTGATGGTAAGTTGCTACTTCTGTGCCTCAGGACCTGGATGGTTTGCGATT
>NW_027320313.1:0-3033 GCF_032062135.1 Pyxicephalus adspersus
ACGCTTTTGGAACAGAAATCTAGAAATCAGTGTAACGCTCAGGTGGTTAATAAATGCCTCTCATTGTTTTCTAAAAAAAAACAGATCTAAACATTTCTGATATGCAAAGTGTAAAGTACATTTTGAATGATTTTTTTTTTTTACCTTTGCCACTATTTCTGCACTGTACACAATTGATACACAAATAATAGCATGATAGCATATCAAGAAGGAGTAATACTATGTGCCCATTTCAAACTGGATAACTGGGTTGATTATTTATTGTTGGGTCTCTGTACTCTCCACCATACTATCTATACCCAATATATATGTGTATATATACATATATATATATATATATATATACACTGAAAATATTTTCTGTCCTCTCACTTGCTTTGCCTTGAAAGTCTGCAAAACTGGGTGCCCCTGCCTGCTTACGTGATATGTTTGTATATTGTTCCAAGTTTCCTGTAGCTGTCCATATTGGGATCTGCAACACCAAGTTCTAAAACTATTTTCACTCTGTCTATATTTCCAGAAGTGTGCCTCTAGTTTCCTATTGCTGCTTCTCAATACTGTAATGATCAAATACATGAACAGGGATTAAAGCCACAGGCAAAAATGTGTGGATGAAGCTGCTTAAATGTTCTCAGTTAATTCCTTCTTTGAAAAATATTTTAGAGGGTCAAATAGAGTTTAATATCCAAAATTAGGTCACCTGTGCATGTACATTAAAGAATATATATTTTAAATTTACCAATTTAAAGGTAACATCATAAAATGATAAGATAACATATTTCCTCAAGAATGACATATTTATATATATATATATATATATATATATATATATATATATATAGACTAAGTAGACATATGCTTAATGTTTTCTCAACACAAATATTAGGAACACATATATAATGTTATTGGCTTTAGCGAAATTTTATAGTTCCACTTTGTTGAGATGGCCAGTACCATCATTATTGCTCAGAACAGAAATAGGTAACGTTACATTTGCTCACAATTGGCAAATACCTAAATCAGCTAATCATCAGTGATTCCAATTTGATGATAAATGATTCAAATGTCACAGATGTATCATGTATTTATTATGCTTCATGTATATACTGGTATCCTTCAATTATTTAAGATTTTTTATGGATAAGGTTTGAACTACAGTGAGACTACAGAAGTCTGTACTATGAATGATGGAGAAACTGTACTACTTATGAAATGGTAGATTTCACATCAACTCTCTGTCCCAAATATTTATTTTCCATCTTTAATATTTATCTCCATCATTATTATCTAGTAATGCAAAGTTCTAAGTAATACTTATCTTACAACATTGCTATTTATGTTCAATGTAGCACTACTCTCTCTAGGGTGTTGTAGTAGACCAACATTACTGTATCCTCCAATACCGGCCCATCAGAGTTTATGCACTGTGGGTCATTCAAGTGTTAGGGTCCTGATGTGTGGTAGGGAAAATTAGGTTGAATGTCTATCATTTTAGTCTTGATATTATTGTTGATAAACTTTGGAACAGAGGCTTAAGTGTGAATGATACACAGAGAAATAATTGTAATAAGGCAAATCTGAATCTCCAAACCTTTATTTAAAATACCTTTATACCTTTATCCAGTTTCTTCAGACTTGTTGGCCATTTAAGAGCAGCTAAACAGCCACCATGTGAAACTGGGACCCCATAATAAAGGCAGTCACAACCTTTTCTGGAATAGTACAGAGCCCAGACTCCTAAAAGGGGCTTTTTCTCCATAGACAAATTTCAGCACAAAAGATTTATTACCAAATGTTTACTCTGTGTAGCCATCGACTTGCTTTATTATTCTTGAATGTACCCTACAGGCATCAAACACTGGCCAGATCAGGGCCTTAGATGCCAAAGCTACCAATGACTGACTGAATATTCATAACTTTACATTTACTTCCCGTTTTTACCAGTGATAGCTAAATAATAGTGATTAAAGTTGTTTTTCTAAAAAAACATATGCCCAGATTAAAGGAGAAAATAAAGATTTAGGTAATAGTATTTGCTGTAGTCTTACCCTTTTGGAACCTATGCTGATATTTTCAATTGGCGTATGGAAAAAAGTGCCATTGCAGAGAGGACTCGGGGTTCCAGTATGGAACTTGCACTGAGCTGTGGGAGTTGTGCTGTCTGCTCCAGTGAGTCGGGCAGAGAATGTTCCATGTAGTGAGGCTGTCTGTTTTATAGGCAGTGTGGTGGTATTGATTGGGACAAACTGGCACATGGCAAACTGCACCTACAAATATAAACAATAATCAACTTCTTGATCTCAAGGATAAGTAGACCGTTCAAAGAAAAATTCAGTATGACACAATAACAAAGGCTCCAACATTGGGTCTGATTTATTAAAGCTCTCCAAGACTGGAGAGGATTCACTTTCATCAGTCACACAGCAAACCTGGAATGGATCTGGTTCAGGACTGAAAACAAAGAGCAAATTACTTTTAAGGTATCCATTCCAGGTTTTCCTGGATCACCCAGCTTCCTCGATGAAAGTGTATCCTCTTGAGTCTTGGAGAGCTTTAAAAAAATTATCTCAGAGCCAAATCAATACCTCTGTGACTGAGAGTTAACAAAACCTATGATGTGAAATTTACCAATCTGAGATTTATGGCAGGGCTGAAAGTCGGAGTAGCTGAAAAAGCACCAAATGTATATCTAAGCATTGGAATTGCTGGTACTTTTTGCCCTATTTTCTGCACTTGAATGCCTAAACATGCAATATCTGTTGACCTGCAAAATCTTAAGTGAAAGCATTATACCCATGTACAATAATTACTGGATTCTGATAAATATTAGACAACTTCACAGAACCAGATGCAACTGAAAATGAAAACAAGATGATAAATCCTCATTACTCACTCCAAAACATAAACAAACAAAAAATCTTGAGCACAAGAACACAAGATTAACCCCCTAACCGCTAAGCCCGTAATTTCTCGCACTAAATATTTTTGCTCTTTTGGTTAAGCCCGTATTTTTTCGCCTACACTAAAATCCCC
>NW_027320314.1:0-3033 GCF_032062135.1 Pyxicephalus adspersus
AGGATCCCTCTCTGGGTGTCCATGCCACTCCCTGCATGACATGGATACTTTCTATTGGCTGTCCAGTGGAAGGATCCCTCTCTGGGTGTCCATGCCACTCCCTGCATGATATAGATGCTTTCTAATGGCTGTCCAGTGGCAGGATTCCTTTAGAATGCAGAGGGGGACCAGCAGCTTTGGTGGGGACTGGCCCATGTAGGCACATAGCCAGACATGGATGTGTCGCCATCCATATAACTGGTTAGTGGTATTAGGTGAGGGTATCTTATTTTAAAATAATTAAAGCTAAGATCATTCTGGATGAATGGCACGGGGTAGGGGTGATTTGCCCATAGGTGGACGTAAAGCTCAGAGTTACACAGAGTAGAGTTCTCCTTTAAAGTTTCAGAATTTTTCTAAGAACACTGACTGCACCCAGTTCACATGTTTGTGTCTCAGCTGACAACTATCATCAATTTTACAACTAGGTCATTCGAGATCTCTGCAAGAACAAAAAGTCTTATGTGACAAACTTCTGTTGAAGTTATTATTCAGCAGGAGGCCAGCAAAGTATGTGCAGGAGATTCTTTATGTCACAGGGAATTGGCCAGACAGATTCACTCAGCAAACTACAGCGCAATGATAGGCTTATTGTAGATTTCATGATTGGTTTTAGGTGTATCTTAAAAAATTACATTATTTTCATTTTTGTCTTTTTTCATTACTAGTGATCTCTAGTTGTCTAGCTGCATTCCAGCAATGGCTCTGTGATCAGAAGATCCAGAATAAGTCCAAGGCAGCTTGATAATACTCACATTTAGGGAGTGGGATTTGATGCCCTGGGCTCATAGGAAGTGGGTTCAGTGAGGCTGGGTATTATTCATGCCACATTAAGTTTGGATCACATATATATAAAAATCACACACCAGTTCCTCATTAAATTTCGTGATAGAATTATCTGAACCTGATTGGATGTTTCATGTGAATAGATTAAAAATGATCAATTTAGTAAATCATTACCATGGGGTTAGATTGGTATAAATATATCGGTGTGAATATTTATTACGTATTTCTTTTATTTTGTAACACAGAAATATACTTTTGCTATTACTATAGCAACAGAAGATGTCATGGTTTTCTTTCTGCTCCAATGATGTATTTGTGGTTGAGCTAACCTGCTTCTCTCCCCCTTTTGTGCCTTCAGCAATGCTATACCAGGACAGAATGTACAACGTCCAGGTAGCATAATGAAAGCCTTGTAATGAATGGGCTGATATCAGTGAAAATGTTCCTACATACTAAAAGTGTCTAGAATCCTTGCATTGTTATCTTTAAATACAAGCAGCAAGTGTGATGTTAGCAACATTTTGGTGCTCTTTATGCATCAATGTAGTAAATATTAATACACAGTATTATTGTAGTGCCGATACATTACGCAGCACTGTACAAACTCCATAGTCATGTGGCAAGCTGGCCCTCAAACAAGCTCACAATCTGCATGTCTGCACAATCTGCACAGGGAGAACCTGCAAACTCCATGCAGATAGAGTCCCGGCCAAGATTCCAACCAGGGACCCAGCACTGCAAATGCCTAAGTGCATTTTTCTTCCATGCAGGAGCTTGCTGTAATGCAGATTGGCTCCCTCTTCTTGTGCAGGATGACTGGTCTTGTCTACGCCCTGTCCTGTAATACAGACCAATTACTACTGCTCCCTCTTCATGTGCAGGGTGACTGGTCTGATCTCCTCCCCATCCTGTAAAAAAGACCAGTAAGTGCTGCTCTGCAATCTAGTGCAGGTTGACTAGTCTGGTCTCCGCCCTCCTTAGTCATGTGGCAAGCTGGCCCTCAAAGGATCTTACAATCTAATGTCCCTATCATAGTCATATGTCAATAATACAGTCTAAGGACAATTTTTTGGGGGAAGCCAATTACCCTACCTGCATGTTTTTGAAATGTGGGAGGAAACCTATGCAGACACGGGAGACCCTGCAAACTCCATGCAGATAGAGTCCTGGCCAGGATACAAACTTGGGACCCAGTGCCGCAAATGCCAGATTCCATTTTTCTTCTATGCAGGAGCTTGCTGTAATGCAGATTGGCTCCCTCTTCATGTGCAGGGTGACTGGTCTGGACTCCGCCCCCTCCTGTAATAAGGACTAGTCAGTGCTGCTCACTTTTCGTTTGCCGGTTCACTGGTCTGGTCCCTGCCCTCCATAGTCATGTGGCAAGCTGGCCCTCAGAGGAGCTCACAATCTATTGTCCTCCCCATAGTCATATGTCATTATTACAGTCTAAGGACAATTTGGGGGGAAGCCAATTACCCTACCTGCATGTTTTTGGGATGTGAGAGGAAACCGGAGTACCCGGAGGAAACACACACACACGGGGAACCTGCAAACTCCATGCAGATAATGTCCTGGCCAGGAGCTTGCTGCATGGAAGAAAAATGCAAGTTTTTATCCTTGATGCTCCCTCTTCTTGTGCAGGGTGACTGGTCTGGTCTACGCCCTCTCCTATAATACAGACCAATTACTGCTGCTCCCTTTCCTTTTGCAGGGTGACTGGTCTACTTTCTGCCCCCTCCTGCAATAAAGACCAATTACTGCTGCTCCTTCTTCATGAGAAGAGTGACTGGTCTGGTCTCCGCCCCCTTCTGTAATAAGGACTAGTCACTGCTGCTCTTTTATCTAGTGCAGGGTGACTGGTCTGGTCTCCGCCCCCTCCTGTAATAAGGACCAGTCAGGGCTGCTCTCTAATCTAGTGCAGGGTGACTGGTCTTGTCTCTGCCCCCTCCTGTAATATGGACCAGTCAGTGCTGCTCTCCTATCTAGTGCAGAGTGATTGGTCTGGTCTCCACCCCCTCCTGTCATAAGGACCAGTCAGTGCTGCCGGTCTCTAATTTAGTGCAGGGTGATTGGTCTCCGCCCCCTTCTGTAATAAGGATCAGTCAGTGCTTCTCTCTTATCTAATGCAGGGTGACTGGTCTGGTCTCCGCCCCCTTCTGTAATAAGAACCAATCAGTGCTGCTCTCTAATCTCCTGCAGGGTGACTGG
>NW_027320315.1:0-3030 GCF_032062135.1 Pyxicephalus adspersus
GTCAGTAAGTGTGTTTGTGTTCTTATTTAACTAATTGTTTTCATGATGTGTAACTTTTTCTTTGACATTTTGATGGGAATGACTAACATATCTTAATGTGCTCATTTTCCTGGGATGGGACAGATAATCCACCATAATTCCCCCCTAATATCCCCATACCCTTCACCATATGCAGGGAAGAGGCTCTCAACCAAATTGGGACGATGGCTCTTTGCATGGGGGAATGCTTCTCTTCCCTCATTGTTGAAGTAGAACTAAAGTGCTGCTTTGAATATGAGAGATCAAGCAGTGAGGTCTTCATTGCAGTAAGGGACAGGCAATGTCCCCTTTGCAATAAAACATACTTCCCTGCCTGATTGCTGTCTTCATCTATATATTACATCTCAGTTTTCCCTACATGCGCCTTTGATCATCAAGATGGCCAAAGATCAGACTCCAGGAAGAAGATCAAGGGAAGATGGCAGCTGGAGCGAGAACAGGTGTGTGCAATGCAGTGCTGCATACCTAGATAAGGGTCAAGTTTGAACATTAAAATGGGGTCCTTAAAAGTCATATTTTTATATTAGGAAACATAAAGACTAGAACATAAAGCTTTAAGGCATCCCCAAATCTTGTTATTTAAAAGGTTTGTGAATTTTTAATGTTGCCACAAAGCTGCATGTTAAAAGTGTTCTAATGCTTTGATATATAAAAAGGTTTTTTCCTGAGTCAATTAGGGAAAGTTTAAAAATTTATAGAAAAGTTCCAATCAGCTTAAATAAAAATCTATTGTGAAGTAAAGCATGGGAATGCTTATGAGATAATTCAATAAATTCATAAAATTCATAAAAAAGCCACCTCTATCATAAATTTTTAAACCATTTTTTTTATTGTATTTTTATTGAATTTTTTAGACAAAAATACAGACAAGAAAAATAATAATAAATAACAAATGAGTGCAAAATAAAAGGAAAACCACAACTCTTCAGTTAGTTATGTACATCACTGTGAGAGGTATGCTTAAATAAACTCTGCATAGAAAAAAAAAAGTGATTTTTTGGCTATCTTTAAGGTTGGCAATCTTTCCACTGACCAACAATGGTTATCCTATTGATCACCAAGTTAATGTACTATGAACTGGACATATTAAGAATATTGGCAGGGGTTTCCTGATACCTGTAAGTTATTTAAATGGTTTACCCATGTTAAAAATATTGAGAAAGCTGCTCTAAATATTTGTCCCCAGAAACTTTCTAATGGATTGGGTCACCTTTATTGTTACAGTCCAGATTCAAGGCACACATGGGCTCCTGTCTCAGTAGCATCCTGCAGTGAATCATCATCTCTGCCAGCTTCTGCTCTTAGTATTAATATGTCCTAGACTGCAGGAGGCTTCTCACTTCCCTCCCAAGCAGTCCAATATTCAGGCATCTAGCTAAACTGGGTCAAGGACCTTGTGTGGGCGGGCTGCATAGTCTCTTTGTAACACTCCAAATATCTATTTACCTTTTAAGACCCACCTCAATGGGCATCAAACCCAGGGACTGGTCAGCAGACAAATACAAGCTGTAAGGGATTGGCTTCTATATAACCAACAACCATTCCTGGCAACAGGAGATAACCAACCAATCACCCCCGGGTTAGAAGGAGAATATAGAATAATTCTGAAATTTCTAACCCTACACGCCCACCCCTTCTACTTAACAAACTACATTACATTAGTAAACACATAACTACATCCATCGTTCTTTTTTATCTGTTTCAGGTTCAGCTTTGTAGAATTTTTTCCTACTTTCAATTAACATCATGCAACATAGATGGATGGAGCTTGGATGAAAACATGCCCCCATTCATGTATGCTGAGGCCATAAAAACCCTGTTGTGTGAATTGCGTGTTTAAAGACATATAAATAGACCCCTTGATATAGCCTTGGTTTTTTTCCCAACTAATATTCTAGGTTTTCATAAATGTATCAGTATTTTTTATAAAGCCATGTATGGATATTTCACTCAATTTCTATTCACCGCCTGTTATTTTACTGCCTACTTCAGCTGATACCAAGGCATTATGTCAACTTCTGTAGAATAACAAATAGGTACATTGCTAAAACCTCTGTTCAAAGTTCTCATAAGAAAGTATTTTCAGTAAAGCATACTGCACATTCTGTATTCTTGACTTTTATTCTGGTTTTAAGCAAACATGTTACATGACAGCAGAGCTTGCAAACTATAATAAATGTAAAACAAAGCTGAGGATAATGACAGCTTGCAGCAAATGTGCTAAATTACATTTAAATGTTTAAAAGCATTTTGTATGTATTTAAAATGACTTTTGCTTGAAATGGTTAATGCTGCACCAGAGTTTCAGCCCACAAGCTTGCCAAAAAGGTATTCATTAGTCTTTTAAACTGTGTCAGCAACTGCTGATGCTACCTCCTAAAAGGGTGAGATAAGAGTGGAGTAAATATAATTTAATGCTCTCTGGGGCTTCACTCCCCTACTGTGTGATCATTATTATACCCGCGCCATTCTGAGTGATTTGCACAAACCACACTATGTGCATTCAGTAACAATATGTACACATTAGCAGGCCATTGATGAGGATTCTGTCTTTCTCAGGTTAGTATGTACGGATGGCTTCTGGCTTGCACAGATGCTGCGGGGACACAGAATTGTTTCTTGCTTTGTTGCAAAGGAAAACAGCAAATTTATGGACAACAAGAACATTTTTTTCTTGTGTCCCTGCACTGCTGGAATGTTGTATCAATAAAGGGGAAACATGAACTGCTAGCAATATGTCCATTTGTTGATGGGTGTAAATACAACAGATGTACAACATTTGCTGCAATCATTCAAGGCAGGCGAACCTTGGAAAAGTAGTCGTCAGGTTTATTGTTTCAGCCGCAAAAGGCTTGACATTGTCTTAAGCAATATAGCTTGAGCTAATGGCTGCATTGCTAACATTACTGTCACCCTCTAGCCAATACAAAATGTTCTATTTATTTTGTGGAAAGAAAGCAGTTGTTAGAAAGCCTTAATAATGATAAAAAT
>NW_027320316.1:0-3030 GCF_032062135.1 Pyxicephalus adspersus
AATATTTAATATTCCTTTGCCTTGCAGGTGCTGACCCAGAGGAAACCATTCTGAATGCATTCAAAGTGTTTGATCCTGAAGGAAGTGGACTTCTAAAATCAGATTAGTAAGTATTGTACTCATGCAAGACATGCAGTAATGGATTCCTGGTCCTGGCCGCCTTTAAATTGTCTTTTTATGTTTTATTTTTAGTATTCGAGAAATGCTTATGACCCAAGCTGAGAGGTTCACAAGTGAAGAGGTACAATTCTCAACTCTTCTGCTTTGTTCTTAAATGAAAGAAAACCAGCTTTCTTGCTAACCCTAACCACTAGCTTCAGATGGTAGTTGTTCTGTGTTTTAACATTTTTTTTGGTAGACTAAGTGAGCTGTGAAATTAGCTTAATTTCTACATTGCATGTAATTACCCTAATTTACTTGTATGATTCAAATACTGTATTAAAGGGTGGAAACAATCTGGTCAGAAAAGGGGGTTAAATAAGAAAAAAAATTGCTATCTGTTTTTTTTTTAATACATGAACCTAAAGAAAAATACTTTTGATTTTCAGTAGACCTTGTGTTCCTTTGTTGTAGGTCGACCAGATGTTCACAGCTTTCCCCCCTGATGTCACAGGAAATTTGAACTACAAGAATCTTGTTCACATCATCACTCATGGTGAAGAGAAAGAGGAGTAAACCAGCATGGTTCTTGACTTTTCCTCAGTGTCCGTCTGGCATTTCTATCTCATTAAAGTTATTTTTGACTCAGATTTTTTTATTCTTATGTTAAACCTTGAGTCATATGACATAGGCTTACCATGGAAGTGTACAATTAGCATATTTTCCTGGTAACCCTGTGGCGTGTTTCTTAAGAGATACTTCAACCTTCTGCCTTGTAAAACCATTAATGTGAACACCTATGTAATATAAAATAATAAATTATATTTCTATATCTGCTAGAAATAGTAAGCAGAGGTGACTCCTGTGTTCTCCTGAAAATGCATCAAGCTTTTTTTTTATAGAAATGCACATTATTTAGCATTCTGGAGAATGCCATCAATTGTTGTTTGTGCACACTGCACCATCTGCAGCAATGTCCAGCACTTGGCACTTCCCTGCATTCTGTCTCTCACTTTTCTAGTTGATAGCATTTTATGAAACAGATTCTGGATCACCAACAGAGAAAAAAATGGAAACACTTTTTGTAAGGTAGAATAGAAAACCTGATGTATTGTTTTCTGTGTCCCATGTGCTTATTTTCTCTTGCTTTCTGTGTAATTAAACCAATCTTTCCAAGATAGAAAGTAAGGGGAATATGCCCTTTATAATTGTCCTGGATGGCAGTTAGGCTGTGTTCAGATTGGGGGTGAGTTCATGGTACAATATACATATACAAATATATACTTTATATACATGTACATCTACATATAGCATCTCCCTCATGGCTGATCATAGAAAATGAACAGGGGTAGCAGTGAGCAGTTCAGTACTGCCATCTGTAAAATATGTGAATTTGCCAGCTACCAGTACCCACATAGGAACATCTTTGTCAAGACTTATTTTACATTATAGATATACACTTAATTTTCTTGTACAGACATTCCCAGATATTTGCCAGTCACCTGGATTATTATTTTGTTGAGTTTAGCTAGGTTTGATTTTTCAGCTAATGCTCATTAATATTTCTTATAATTCAGATATCAAGCTAATCCAAAACATATTTGTTTAGTGCAAAAACATACACACTTGGGTAATAAGTGCATACCTATATTGAATACTTGAGTAGTTGAATTCTGCATTTACGCAGCTAAAAATCATTCTGTGACCCTTTCAATTTTTTTTACATTACAGAATATCTGGCTTTTTTACTAACCTCCTTAAACTCCTGAATCTGGGGTTGTTAAAACATGGAGAATACATTGGTGTTGGCTCCTTCTGCTCTCCTATTTGCTTTCTTGGGAGACCTAAAATAGTTAAGTAAAGTCGTGAAAAGTAAAAGACCAGATAAAATTTTCTATTCTGATTCATTGCCATATACAGTAAGAAATATTCTGAAATTGCTTTTCTAGTTATTACTAATCCACCACGTTGAAACGCAGGGTGGGAATTTAGATGGGTGATATCTAGAGATATATATCTATTTAGTATATGTAAAAAGGTTTCCAGACTACTTTAATCAGGAAAGCAAGCATCTATCATTTAGAGGACCCAATGCTTTTTTATCCATTTAGGGGTATATTTATAAATTATTTGTTTCTCATTTTGCCTGAAAGTTTGTTCAAGTCCCTTTACAATCCTCTTTTCAATACATATTCAAATTATAACTCATTCTGCCACCTAGTGGCCAATAATGAAGGCTGCAGGAGTCACAGTGGTAATTGCTACATATTCCAATAACTTTAGGGATGACTCCAGGTAGAATTATTAGGGGAATTATTTATAAATGCACCCCTTTAAAGTTGCGTTAGTTTTTCACTATTTAATTTTATGTCCTTTAAAATGGATTTTTTCTAATCTAACATTACATACTAGTAAAAAAATCATTAAAAAATCAACAGTATACTAAGATAAAGAAGAAATGTATGTGCATTATAATTGGGATTTTCAATATAAGGAAAATGCAACAGCAGAGCTCTTTGTAGCGGGATCAGAAACTCAGGATCTGAGCATTGTTTGGTGTTGCATAGTGTACAGACTCCTCTCCTGCACTTACCTTCTTACTAGGAAAAAAATACAGGAATATACAGTTGTGTTTAGAATAATATTAGTGGGTTTAAAGTTCAAAATCCCTATAATAGCTTCTATTTCCTTACAAGCAAATGCATTGGGAACACTGCACATTCTATTCAAAAACGTCAAGAAAAAATGATCAACTTTGTGTTATTACTTTACAGAAAGTGTGGAGTTCAATTAGTGAGGTCATTTGTTCTTTGAAAAGCAGGTGTCAATTACAACCTTTATTTAAGGAAGGCAGCAAATGTTATACTTACTGCTTATAGTTCATTTCTTTCTGAAAATCAGTGTAAAATGGGTCATTCCAGACATTGTTCA
>NW_027320317.1:0-3029 GCF_032062135.1 Pyxicephalus adspersus
GTTATGAACTGGCTTTGCTATTTGCAATGAAATCCAATAACTTGAAAAGTAAGTATTTTATTTTTAGTTTTCTAAAACTGGTGTTGTAAATATATATTATATACAATCAATTGTAGTTTGCATAGATGGCTTAAACTCTTTGTCGAAGTAAATACCCTCTAACTTCCTGTTATAGTGACATTGTGAAGTGGTGTAAGGATGAATAGGGATATGCACAGTAATATAAAAGTGATTATGATTCTAACCATTCCCATGGCCATAATTAAAAAAATGTATGTCTGGAATTTAGCTTTTAAAGCTATAGTAACTTTTTAAAGTGTAATAAACTGGTGTAGTTGCTTTTTTCAATTTTCAAGTTTCCAGGCTGCTGACAGTAATAATATAATATTAATATTAATATTTTTAATATTTTTTTTTAATCAAAGCACACTAAAAGAATGCAATTTTCTATGAAAGAATAAGATAGACATAATGAAGTGTGTGAGTATATATATATATCTATATATATATATATATATTATAGATCTGGTTACATCTCAAGTTGGCTGTGTGTCTCCTACCTTCCCTTTTAAGTTATACAACTGCTATCAGAATCTTTGTACTGTATGTCACTTTCCAGAAGATAGATACTTGTGGTGCAGGATACTCCACATACTCCTCAGGCTAGTATTTTTTGCCCTTGCAACACTAGGGTCCCAGGATCGAATCTTGGCCAGGAATCTATCTGGATAGAGTTTGTATGTCCTCCCCGTGTTTCCATGAGGTTGCCCCAAGAACCCCACTTTCCCCCCACCACTAAAATTTGCCTTAGGTCATGGTAATGATGTATGACTATTGTAGAGACATTAGATTGTGAAGGACAGTTAGTGAAAAAAAACTATTGAATATGTAAAGCTTTGCATAATGTGTTGGCATTATATAAATATAAGAATATTAAAATATTAAAGTAAAGCCCTTCAAGATGTCAGATCTCTGTCGCTGGAAATTATATTTTGTGGTCATTTCCAGTGACAGAGAAACAAACAAGTACTGTATAGAACAGTATAGCACTGTGTATAGGGAGGGGAGGGGGAGGATGAGCACTTCACACACGGAAAAGCACTTTGGTCATTTCTGATCGGTTGTTCATCAATTCGCCAGGTGACCACTGTACATATGTCAGATTTTAGCCCAAGATGACCATGGCCTTTGTCTTGGGGACAATCATCTGACATGTGTACTAAGCTTAAGTCTTACAAAATCATGCACAGCACTAGAACAGGGAATAGAACTGGGTAAAGTAAAGTAATTTGATTGTAGCAATAAAGAACAAAAGGCACACAGCTATCTAAGAGATAATAGTGATCATCATTAAGGTGTATCTGTAAAATTATATATATATTTTTTTGTTTTCTTAACTTTTAAGATATCAGATTGTTTGCTCAAATATTGTTTTTATATTTTATATCGACCCTGTTGTGCCTGTGATGGGAATGTGCTCAACAAACAAATAGACCTTGTAACTCAAAAGGATGCTTGAAATGACAACAACAGATGGCAATGAGTGCAACTCATGGAACACGCAGTCACCAGTACATAAAAAATAGACAATTCTTGCTTGATTGTAAAAGCACTGTTACAACATGTTGAAAAGAAGGCAACAGTAGAGGGCTACACAAGTTCACATCCTCAAGGCAACATATAAACAAAAATGGAAACTTTGCCCTTTTTCAACTTGTTGTGACAGTTCTTTTACAATAAGCTAGAATCCTGTAATTTGGAGTGCTGGTGACTTTGTGTTCTGTTTCCATTTATTTATCCAGAATATAGCTAATATATTTATGTTCCTGCGGAGTTTACCTGGTAAGCTTCTATTTGAATGTGAATAGTTATACACGTTTTTGTGTGTCTGTTGCACAGGTCAGCTCAGTATCATTGAAGAATTGTCCCATTTCTACAGTGAAGTATGTCCCACCACTGGAGCACAAATAGCATACTGTGAACACTGGGTTCATATTGTACAGCAGCTGAGGGACAGACAAAAGGAAGGAGATGTGCTGAGCACTCTAAGCCGGCTCTACCAGACTCTGAACACTGAAAAGTAATCACCAGCAATTACTACTTAATCAATTTCCTAATCATTACAAAGTACAACATCCTAATGTTTTATTAAAACCGCATTTAGTGATTCAAATTGTTTTTCTTTACTTTTACTTTGAATTCAACAGTGTGAGGGGAATAGAACTGAATTTATTTGCTTCTGCATATATTGCCCTCCTATATCCCTGGTTATGTGTGCAGCCATATATATGTATATGCCTTTGCACACTAAGGTTATATACAGTGCACACTGGTAATCTGAATGTAACCCCAATCCTTCACATGATATTCCTTACATATAGTAAACAAAGTCACTGTACAGAACCTTTACTTTGATGTTTACAGATACCTGTACAGACTTTAACTTGCTGTAAATACAGCTAGTAAATACAGTTAATTTGGATTACATCTATTGTGATCATACCTGTAAAAGAAGAGTAGATATAGTTACTTTTCACATTTCTGGGGATGTGAAATACCTACTTCTGGGATTTCTCCTGCCAGCTGGAAATTACATAATGTTCAAGCCAATGGGTAGAACCAGAGTGTGCGGCAAAGTACTAGGTTTTAAAGCTATGGGTCAAATATTTGCAGATTCAGGGAAGCAACAAAGACAGCTCTTCAAAACTTGAGCCAGTGGGATAAGTATGTTCACAATAGATATGGTTATGTAGAAAAGTGACCCTATGTTGGCAGTTTTGGCTGTTTGCAGTCTTTAAGTGACATGGTGACAGCACAAGAGTACAGGAAGGGCCTGAACCTTTTTACATTTGTGAAAGGAACGCAAGATATTATTTTATTAAGATCCACAAATTTTAAAATTACATTAACATACTTTACCCTTTATTAGCTTTTAGCGTCTGGTTATATATCTTAATTTAAATTATTTCTAGAATAACCTGCTTAGCATCCTAATGAAATAAAAGCAGATTAAACTTTCTCATTAAATT
>NW_027320318.1:0-3028 GCF_032062135.1 Pyxicephalus adspersus
AGATGGCCATCCCAGTAGAAGTAGAGTTTTGTTTCCCTTTGTCATAGAAGCCCCCTGATTGCTAGTGAACAAATGGCTGGTTGATGGAATATTCAAGAAGCAGCAGGAGAGAAGGGAGAGGTACAGATCCACTAGGTAGAAGGAGGGAGATCCTTGCACTGCAGATCCTCAGGTACAGTGTCCTCTCCAGCCAGTAAATCAATAGGCCAAACAGTAGTGACATCCCCAAATCTCACTCCAGATCTCCAAAGATTTGCAGTCAGAGATGGAAATGTTTTAGAACTCATACTGCAGATGAATATCTATAAATCTCAAAGAACAGGGGCCTAGGCACAGGTAGGGAACTGCTATTTAATAGGAAGAATTCAAGTCAAAAGGTAAGTATTTCAGTGTACTCCTTTGATGGACCTAATGGGTACATAATATATATGTTCTCTATTACAAAGCAGATCTTTGGTATTTGAGTTCAGTTACACTTAGAATGGGGTCTAGGTAATGAAAACCCTTAGGAAATAATTATGGTTCCCCCTACCTGTCCAATTTTCTTTTCGGCATCCTCGTACAAAGCATTTCCCCTAATGATGCAAAATGTTAATGGCCTTTAAAACAATTGTCCAGCTTTTTCCAATGATATATACATTGACCCTATCCCAGATTATGGAACGTTATTCCTACCTTGATGAATCACTGTGCTGATAGACACTGCTGAGCCTCTATGGAGTAGAATAGTATTAGATATGTCCTTGGTAAGATGATTATTGCACTTACCTATTATAGGCAACAAGTCAATGTGTGTATTCTATAAGTAAGAATGTTTGGGTGTTGAGAGCTCAGTGTTTCTTTTGGTCTTTTCTTGCATGTGTTTGACTTGTAGTTTGTGTTTGCGTGTTTCAAACAAAATGGTGACTGGAGGAGTTCATTGTGTATCAGGATGAGGGTACACAACATGGAAATAGACATAAATAAGTCTATAGGTTCATTTATGCTGCTGTTCTGATACACATGGTGAGGGCATGTCTACTAAATGGTGCACAAAAATATATTGTAATCTGCCTGCTAACTGCTTGGTTTTAGCCAGCAATGGAGTGGTTCTAAGAATTCTTGGTAGATATCCTACGTGCTTTCATCAAAGGATAGAAAAGATATGGTATTCATACATGTCTAGTCTATACTTTACATCTGTCTCCTGCTCCTAGAGTGTCCTGAAGCTGTCATAAGCAAAATGTCATCCATTCCTTTTGATCTGGGATTTGGGAGGAAACCATAAAGTGTAAGGCGACCTTCCTTTTAATAGAAGGTCCACTTTAATTTGCATGTTGCTGCACTTTGGTACACCTTTTCCCAGAACAATAATCTAAATGGTCCATAAAAAATAAAATTATCTGCACATCACACAGTTTTACAAGCTAATTTTAAAGTTGTAAAATGATAAAGTTGAACCCAAAAAATCAAACGGCTAGATGGACAAATTATTGACTGCCCGAGTATTACAAAACACCACCATTTAGTAGACATGAACCAGCCCTTACGCTCTGTATTCGGATCATTTCAGCCACGATGAAGATCGCCGGGAGGAGAATAGACGTCTCGTTGGGTAATTATCCCTGTTTATTTCAGTGTAAAACAAAAACACCTAATTTGTTGCTTGCAAGTTAATTAAGGAGGTACAGTAGAACAAAATAACAGTTCAAAGCGGCAGCTTGATATAGAGAAATGTGAAATCCACTTGTTTGTAGAATTAGTGTTGAGTGTGTTTACTAAGGATAAGACCCCAGCATCATCCACAGTTTGGGGCAGATTTTCATCCATTAGCCCTAAAAGGTTTGCAGTGTGCTGTGAAACCTCACAGGTCAAAGAAATTGATGGAATGGTATCAAGCTGTCATACCAAAATCGGGATTGTGGAAAGTCTTCCATGGAGGAAATCATGGTCATCCAGCATGGGGTACAAAAGTCTCACCTAAAACTCTTAGGAAAAGATTAGTAGGTATTTCCCCAACATTCTCCCATAACGATATTCCCTGATGTGTGGCCAATTCGTTCTTCAACAGAAGGAGAAAGCCCATTTAGATCGGAATGAATTGGTATCTGAGTAAACAGCAATCAGGCCTTTTATTGATTTCTGAACGTCATCAATAGCCGTGTACAGCTCAGCCTGTCCTGATTTGTGGTCCATTACCTTTTGTGAAACACACGAGCTTGATACATTCCTTGTGTGATGTCTGATATAGTCCGTGCCATCTATGATCTAACTGCTTCTTGTGGTTTCAGAGCAAAAGGGAAAGAGAAAAAGGCGGGGATCTTCAGGTACAAATTATAATGACAATGCCTATATACAAAATGCAACATTGTATATGTTATGTGTTATGTTCAGTAAAACTATTTTAAAGAATATTTTTATTTTTAAATATAAAATATTAGTCTGCAAGTAAGACTCTGAGCTTTATGGTATGTTTACAAGGCCAATCTGACTGCTTTGCTGAAAAAAACAGACACAACATCCCTCTTCTGCTTCCTCTCTATGTCTTATCAAATAGTCTGAAAGCAAACAGCTTCTGGAACACTTTCTCTTTCGATAACAAAACGTGCCCTGCAAAACTATCATACCGGGCATTGGAGGACTCTTTGGTTTCTCACAGTTTTCGGTAGCATTACAATCAGTAAATATTATATGTGACCCTGTGATGGTAGGGGTTGTGCTTGGGGCTCCCAACCAAAAGAGTTGACTACCACTGTCTTAGAACCTGTTTTCTTTAAGCTGCTTTTGATAGCAAGAACTTCAGACTTTCAATATCTAGAAAAGTTGATCACACCTGTGTTCTGGTTGATGATAAAAATGGTTAAGAAAATGAATTTGCCAATCATTATGTTGGTGCAACATTGGTTGAGCATTCCTTAAATGCCGACCAGCTGTCCATTCTAGAATGTGTATTGGGGCAGTGCATTGTAAGATGTTATATAGAGAGAAGGTTTACATATCAGCATTGTGGGACATGGTGTATTGTGGGAAGGGCATTATATAGAGAGAA
>NW_027320319.1:0-3026 GCF_032062135.1 Pyxicephalus adspersus
TGCACCAAAGAGAAATGGCATTCTGTCATAAGCTCATTTACCCCAAACATAAGTCTTCAAATCATCCTAATTTGATTGTCCTAACTGGTTCACCAATGCTTAACCTCAGTATTTAGATATTCCACTCACCCTCTGAGCTCTTTCGTGTTCTTCTTTAGCTTTCCTCAGACGTTCTTTTTTTTCATTAACTAGTCTTTCCTCTTCTTTGCGTTCATATTTTCTCCGATGTTCTGCAATTTTTTGAGCCTGAAAACAAAATTGATATAAATACGTTGTATATATTAAACATACAATATCTAATTTCCCGATAGCTGCATATAATCAACTTACACGTGGCTGTACTTCTTTCAACATTGCACTTGCTTCTTCATCATAGTCCAATTTACATGCCATGGCCAAGTCATGGGCTGCGTCTTCCCAGTGACCAAGGAGTCTGCAAAGAAGGAAACAAATTATTAAAAACTCAAAAACCTTTCTGATGTTCTTAATTATCATTGTATTCCCACTATCCTACAAAGGATTTTGTTGTCTATCAAGCAAACCTCTATTTTAAATAGGAGATTTGCACATACATACAGTTACACTTATGAGAAGCATTTTAAGCCGTCACTGTAATTTATACTTTCTACAATTTAAATTCTACATTTAAGGAAAGACCCCGTGAAATATATGATATTTGGGTAAAAGTTACCTGGAGCCTTCATAATCACACAGATAACCAAGTAAGACTTGTTGAGATGTTTATGGGACAGTGCTGTTCTGAATGTGACTTCACCTAATGAACTGTCCCAAAGAGCAAAGAACATATGTCTCAGTGTAGATTCTATAGATCCCTTTTATCTCAAATAGGGGAAAAAAGGCATTAGGACTGAAGGTAATAAAAAGGAGGAAAATATGAAAATAATAAAACAAAACACAGTTAAAAGTATAGGTTACACTTTATGCATGTTTTTTCACACCTGTCTGCTGCTGTATGGTAATCTATGTTGCACGAACGTGTTTTAAAGGGAACCCTTACAATAAAAGGATTCATCTCACAGTGAAATGCCTATGGTGCAGGATGAGTGACTCACACAAATTGCACCATTCAAACAATGCAGAGCTTATAACAAATGTGCATATAAAAGAAAATCTGGGTAGCAGTGACCATAATATGATTTAAATTAAAGAAAGGTAAAAACAGGAAGCAAAAATAGGAAAGGTAAAAACATTAAAGTTTAGCAGGACAAATTTTCCATTATTAAGGGCGGCTCTCTGTGACTTGAACTGGGGGAAAATCAGGGATTACAAATACTCACATGCATTACAGCTGCTCTGTCTGTCCTGATAAGTGACAAGCTCAACCCATTCAAAATTAAGTATATCCCCGTAGAACGTAATGTAACGCTATGTGAACAAAGCAGAATTACCTCCAAGTCATCATTTCCCATCTCTTGAGGGGGTTCATCATCTGGTGCAATAACTCCTTCATTGTCAATTTCTGGTTAAAAAAAAAGAAATAAACACATAAAACATAAAAGACTTAATTTTAGAATGGCATAACCAGTAGTGCCATGTGAGCCTTCCCATCAAGACTGTCACAGAAAATTGTAGGCCACTTAGCTTACCCAAGTCACTTTCTTCACTCTCTGGTTGAGGAGTTGGAGATGGGACCCTTTCTTCTTTAGTTTCTTCTTTCTAAAAAAAAATACTTAGTTTCAACCTTAGAATCTTTAAACAAAGGTCCATGTAAAAACATAATGCTATTGTATAAAGGTGAGCAAATCAGTCATGTTGGGCTATTTTGTTGCTTTACAATAATCCTGTCCGCCTGTACATAAAATCCCCTAGCACAAAGAAGTGAACACCTTCCATACCACCATGTTCTCAACCCATTCCAGAACAACTTTTGCAATATAGTAAGGCATGATCACTGCTATAATGGCATACCATTGCCATACATCCTGTCTGCCACAATCCTTATGTAGGTGGAATATATCAAAGTAACATTCACATAACTTTCGAGAACCAAGGTTATTCTCTGGTTATTTTCTGGGCAGCACACTATCCAGAGAATAGGACTACCTCCACTAGTCTGCCTTGTGGAGCATCATGCTGCCATCCTTTCCTAACGTAAACAACGAACACTTACCAGTCCATGCACATGATCTACAAGAAAACATGATTTATAGGACCAGGTTACCTTGTTCTACTGCTTTGTGCCCACATTTTCACACCTTTGTGCCCATTGTAGGCTCCCAAAAGTAGACAGAGATTGGCAAAGGATCTTTGGCCCTATACAGCTGATGACATTTTTCTCCCATGGCCAGTCATTAAGTTTTTTAGTACTTTGTGCTACAGCAGCTCTTCTCTAGGTTTGGACCAGGCAGAATTTCCTTCGCTTCCCACACACATCAATCACCCTATTTCTAGGTTCACCAGTTGTCCTATGCAGCACCACTTTTATTATATAATAACCACTACTTACTGTGAATACAATAAAAGACGTACTATTTTGGAGATGTTTTGAGCCAGTCATAACAATCTGGCTCTTGTCAAAGCTGCAGTCAATGCATATGCACTTTAACAATCAAACATATGATAAAAAAACTGCATATACAGCAAAAAACTGTAGCTTCATAATACAAAAGGGTATTTGGGTAGAACTTTAAATCCCCTTAAAAATACTTGCTGCAGAACCTAATTATTTGGACTTTATGCTTTCCCTTACGTCTTCTGAAAAGTCTCACACTGCCAGTGATGTCCACCTATTTCAGCTTCCTATCACAGGAGGACAACCGTGCTGTAAATCCCCTATATTCAGAGAAGTGTTCTTATCTTCAGAGAGCTATGGCTGCTTGCACTACAGTGGCATCATAAAGATGTTGTATGGAGCATGGCTGATCACATGCCAGTAGTTTTGAAATAATTGTCCAGCTACACCTAGCCACTGCTTTCTGGATTGACAATACAGCCGCTGTTGCTGAGAACAGATATTTAAATTAAACATTGTAAATCTTTATTCCCCATAAGTGATAACATTTTTT
>NW_027320320.1:0-3026 GCF_032062135.1 Pyxicephalus adspersus
ATTTTATTGCTATGATAGCTCTATGTATGCATCTAGTACATATCATTAATCTTTAGTGTATATGCAGGGTTTTTGGTTTTGGACTTAGTTCAAGCACACACAACAATTTTCTTGAGAAAGCTTGCAAGATAACAAAAGGAGCAATGGAGTTGGTCAGTGAGGGTGAAAGACTCCAGCCAAAGGTAGGTGTAATACATGGAATTAATAAAAAAAACATTAAAGGTAGATTATTGGTGTTAAAAGACAAGGTATAAATATACATTTGGGTGACGGTTTACTAGGGTAACTGGTGCACTGTTTTTCACTTCCCTGCTGTAAATACTTGACTCTGCAAAATTTTTTGGCCTTTTCTCCACTTATTACTCCTGGCTTTTGCCTAGCAGAGCTTTATTTCTGCCTTACTGGTTTTAACTAGGATTTTCTGTCGTAAGCATTGCATCTGTGTATTCAATGTAATAAAGCAGGACCTTCAGAGTGGGGTCTGCACAAATAAAGAGCACCAGATATACTGCACAGGGCAAGGCATTATTAAAAGGTTTGTATTTTGGAAATATTGTGTTATTTCCTGCCTGCTTTATAAACAAAGTGCCACCACAGGACTGTGCAAATGTTTTAAGCTATTGTGAGATGTAATGATGATTGTATGATGTAATATCAGGATGCTTTTCAAAATAAAACAGGAAGACTTTCACAATTTGGTTTATACTACCATATTCCGCCACCTTCAGGAACATTAAACGAAAAACTTGTAGATCAGTAAGGACACAGCTCCTTCTGCTTCCAACATATTTCTGCATTTTGCTAGTGTCTTAGGAAGATAGATGTCATTCCTTTATCTCTGCTGTTTGAAAGACCTTCTTAATTTTACTAAAGTTCATTTTTGTTTCTTTTACCTTGGTGGCAATCAAAGATCATTCCATAAGAAAATTCCATAGATGGAGTAACATTTTGCCTTTTACAGTATATTTGCACATATACAATTTTTTCACCCTAAACTTAAATATAATAGTTTGATTATGTCTTACCATTTTAAACCTAAAGCAGATTTTTGCATAACATATAATGTGAGGTTGTGTTTACCGATTTGCCATTTTCTTGCCCATCTAGCTGATTATTGCACTGAAGAAAGCACTGGAGCCAGCTCTAAGTGACATTACAATAGACTGGTATATGCCAGAGACTATGGAGGCTCTGCTCACACCCAATGAGATTGCTCCGCTCTACCCTGGTGATTGTCTTATCAGCTACTGCACCCTATATAACATTGCAAGTTTCCGCAGCAAGAAAGGAATGGTAAGAATTGGGGCAAATAAATCAGCTAAGTTTTTTTTGATTTCAGTGTTCATATGTGAAACTCTGGTGTTGCCTTGTGTTAAATTTTAGGCACGGGTAACTAGAGGAGGATCACTTAGTTCTGTATTCCAGTCACACGAAGAGTCCCAAACTTCAGGAACAACAGATGCAAGTTGCCTAAACCAGTCTGCTGCTACGGAGGATGTTGAGCGAGCTCTGCAGGAGATTTCCCATGAAATTTCATTGGAGTTCTCAGGATGGAGTGAAGATCCAGAGAGAAGTGAAAGCATTTGTATGTATAAACATTCCAATGCCACTAGTGTCATTGTCAGTCCATCTGACCATTTGTGAACCTGGATTTAAAATTGATTTATAAAATATCCGGTAAAGATGAGGCAACAACACAATGATGCACCACTATAATCCAATCATGAGAAGATACCTGTCTATCGCTTTGATTTAAAACATTCAGACTCCATTCTGTTGAAACAGAGTCAGAAATATAAGAAACAGTGTTGCTTCAAAGTTAAGGAAAATTTCTGGACAGGAAAAGGCCAGAAAACCCAAAACCTCACCAACCTAGTTACATCTAGAAGGGAGTGAACTACCAATAGCAATTGTTAGAACAAAGTGCTTGCTGAACCATTGTGTAATAATGGCATGTTATAAATACAGTGTGCATGCAGTTGGAGCAGCCTACATATACCCATAGCACCCTGCAAGCAATTCTGGGCCACTTTGAGCTTTTTTTGGTTGTGTAAAAACTAGCCAATCCCATCATGTCCATTGGTTCGGCTTGAGAAGGTGAAGGAAGTTTTTTAGGAGTCTGGTGTATTACATTAAACTGCATCGGGTATTTGCTTTACTGTCATACATGAGTGTTTTGTTGTAGTTTAAAAGAAGAATTTGAAGCTTACTGCACACCATAACCTCTCTTCCTTTATAGCAGCATGTTTTATATTCATAATAATTCCATATAATAATACAATCCCAGATGCAAGGCAGTCACAACTAGTGTCAAAACTGTCTCATACTAGTGTCATCTACTGTCATTGAAATCCACTTGGCCATTGTTGATGAGAAAAGGGAAGGCCCAGTGTTGGAGCATAGTAAGGCGGCACTACCTATAAGAATGCATTAATTGCCTATATTTTGTTTTTTGTTAAAGTCTGACCCTGAATTGTGAAGCAACATGAATGATGTTTTCTTTTTTTTGCCTTTGTAATGCTGTAAAAATACTGTTTTTAGGTGGAGATGGTGCTCAAGTAAGTGATATTAGAAGACGCATTGTACGCTCCTCCTATGTGCAGGAACAGTACATCCTCACCCACTGCTCCGTCAGCACTGAGCCAACTCATGCAGTGACCCAACCCTCCATCAGCAGTGACCGCACTCGTGTCCCTAGCCATGGTTCCACCAGCAGTGAGTCTGTGGGTTCTAGAGATACTATTTCTGGAGAATTTATGACTCCATGTTATGGGAAAGTCTCCCAACAAGGGCAGAAGACTGTATTGCAGAGTGAAGGTGTTTCTTTATTGAACAAAAATGCAACTCCCTCATGTAAGGTAAAAAGGTCACATTTTGCATAATAATAAATATTTCATTTCCAGTCATATGATTTCTCTGTTTTATTATCAACACTAAACTAACCCTTTCCTATTTGTTCCACTTTATTAAACAGGCTTCAGTCACCCAGAGTTCAGAGGAGCTTGTTAGAAGAAAAGCCTTGATTC
>NW_027320321.1:0-3025 GCF_032062135.1 Pyxicephalus adspersus
ATAATTTTTTTTTCCACTGAATCAGATTGGTTTGTTTGTCAATTTAATTGTAGAAGTTATAGGTCAAATTAAAGGTTGGAAACATTTTGAAATGATTATTGTGGTCTCATTTTTACATCACAAGATCCTGGCATTTAACAGTTGTACACACTTTTTTATCTACTGTATGCATTAATGTACTTGTGTGTATTACAGCCCCTGAATGAGAGAGGGGAGAGAGAAGAACAAAACTTCAGAACAGACCAAAATTCTGATCAGTTTCCATCTGAAAAAAAAAAAAAACAATTGGAAGGCAGAATCTCATACATGTGTGCACTATACTTGTAATTCTAACCGATCGCAGTACAATTTCTAAGTAAGTAACAAATGCTTTCTAGACAATTTGGAAATCACAATGCAACAGAGTACCAGTGAAAAAAATAGCAAATAAAATGGAAAAAATGTATAAATACAATATATAAACATATAAATACAATAAATGTTCTGCATAACAGTCTTTTCACCCCTTTACAAATACTTATGAAATATTGACGAATGATGATTCTGACCAAAGAAGTATGGGGACACATCCTTTTTCATCATGTATTACAAGATGGACATAATAAACACACAAGAATACATAAGTTTCATATGGCAGGGACAGAGACACCATTAATTACTAAACCCCGACACAAGTGAAAGTCCACCCCTCACATTACGGACCTGAGGATATTTCCTTTATCTGAATACATTGCTGGAAGGGATAATCTCTGTCAGGTTATCATTATTGTATGTAGCCCCACTACCAACTTTTCATCTCAAAGGGAAAGTCAGTGGGAATCTTACCTAAAATTAGAGGAAGTTGCACCATGGTCTTGTTTCTCATTGGAAGATTTCCTTGTATCTCCTATTCTAATGACACCTGTAACATTTTGAGTTTTCCACCTTTCTCTCTTAATGAGAGTGGTCACCAGAGGATTTTAGGTATATATCCACAGAAAGGGGCACTAATAACAATAAAAATGTTGCAATAATCATTTTATTGCAAAAACAATTTCTCTGGAGTTTTTTGAGTGTCAGTCTATCCAAATAGGAGATCTTCATTATAGATGAGTCTGATGATTTGAGAGTCCCACTGGCTTCTTGGAGGTATTCTGAGAATTTCAGCATTGACATTTATATTTGTGATGAGCAAATCATTTCAGAATCATTGCAATAAATATCATCTATTCAATAACATATTGGTCTTGTACAGTGTAATGTTCAGTGATGAAAAAAAACAAACAGATCACCCTGTGCCAGATTCCCCACCAACCTCGGTAAAATTCCCACCCAAGGTTTGGATGTTGCTTCTGTTTAATTTTCCATTATTTAAACATATCAAAACAAATGCTTATGCCTCAGTCACCCCTTGCCAGCTTTTCTCAAGATCAACTGGACTTGGATGTAAAGCTGTTCTTATCAATCAGAATAATTCATCTGCCCTGAAAACTTCTTTCCTATTTTTAATCTCCATTTGCAATATATGTGTCAGGGTACAAAATCCTAATTATTTTACCCCCAAATGTTTTCCATTCTATATTTCTGGAGCCTCTAGATCGGTGTTTCTCAACCTTTCAAACAGGGGGAACCCTTGAAAGAACTTTCAGGATCTCAGGGAAATCCTGCTATAATTACTAAATCCATAGCTTACAGTACATTCGTGTGATGATCAGTAGGAAGAATGCCTCTTACATTGCTGGCCATTGGGAAGAATGTCACCTGTGCTGTGAGCCGTGGATAAAGTAATTAAGGGTTCACTAATGTTAAAAAGGTTGAGACTCTGAACAGGACAAACAGTGAAGTTGAGGACACCAGTGAAGGATGGTCCTATGGGGGGAAAGCATGAAGCGGTGAAAAGAACCCCAAAAGAGTAACATTAAACTTAAAAGGAGCAAGATAAGTAAATAGAGGAACATGTTATACCAAAGTGAGCAGGTGTATTATTCCATTTCTCCCTACCCCCTTTTATCCTCTTGCTGTTCCCCCATTTTTCTTTTTATAAATTTTTTATGTTATCTGTGGTCATTCCCACTTTGTTATACCTTACTGCCTCCTATTTACTTGTCCTGATCTTCTAAATTTGGGTTCTTTTCACCGCTGCATGCTTTCCCCATAGGGCCATCCTTGACTGATGTCTTCAACCTCACTATATTTGCCCCGTTCAGTCCCATCACTTAGGAACTGTGATCTCCTTCCCCAGTTACCTAATAAATCTATTTCTCAAGTTGCCTTAATATGCAATTTATAGGTATGGGCCACCTGTTCATCACACAGGCACAGATTTCCAAACGGAAATACTGCAGCATCTGTTGCCATCTTCCTAAAGATGTGGGCTCCTGGTCTGTTACCCTGATCCCAGCTACAGCATCTAGTGATTTACTGGCAAGTATGCAAATTGGTAGGTAAGAATTTCAGGCTGAACTGGATGCATGTTCTTTCCTACACTTATTAGCTGAGCCTTTCCCAACTTTTTCACCACCTTTGAAAAATGCAATTATTTTAAGGATCTTTAAGAACACCTGTTAAAAAAGGCCTTTACCTGCAGCCTATGCTACATTAGCTTGTTCAATATCATGAAAAAAGTTTTTTTAAGATTTTTTTCCAGGTTAAATCTTCTGAAATTTGCTGACAGATGGCCAAACGTCTGATTTCCGTTTCTATTAAAACAATAACTGGTTCTGCCACCTAGTGGCCAATCTCAAAAGTGCACAGCCATCGCAATAGGAAATTATAACTGCGTAATATGTTGGCACTACAATAATCCTGTTTAATAATAATTAATATTATTATTAAACAGGATTTTTGTAGCACCAACATATTATGTTAAAATGTGATATGTATAAAAGAAAATAATGAACATCAATTAGTATATTGTTAAAACCCCCAAGAATGTAAATTGGAAGGAGTGAATATGCATAGTACCAAGCCTGTAGTCATGTAGTAAATCAAATAAAGGGAAAAAGACAGGCTTTCTGGCAATGTTGATTTTGAACAGATATATTTA
>NW_027320322.1:0-3024 GCF_032062135.1 Pyxicephalus adspersus
AAGTGTGTTTCCCATGGATATCAAAGTTCAGAAACACCTGGTGGTCTAGAGAGATAGTATTGAAGGCTGGGTAGATCTCTTGTGTCACCATTTCTGATTTAATAGCAGATCCGTCAGTGATTTGTATGGCCAAGGATTATATCTTGGTTTAGAAAAAGATACAGAGTTGATAAGCCAAAGTGGTTCCAAGAAAACAGGTACAGGTATTTTATAATAATAATAAAAAATAATAATAAACAATTTTCAAAAAATTAAGCTTCTTAATTAAAGCTTCTTTTTGGGTCCTGTAAGTATAAATAAAGGAGACGTCAAAGTACAAGCAAACAATAGTTGATTGCTGGGAAGTTTAGCCTTACCTGATGGCTGAAAAAGATGGTTCTGTAGCAAGTGACCCAAGGCTGCACAGGACAGGCAGAAGTTGGATGTTACTGCATTACTCATTAGACAACAAGGGCCTAGCCAGACTTAACCCTCCTATATACTTCGCCTACTGTTACCATTCATGATGTTAACTGCTCGGTTGTGACCCGTGTCCTAAATCAGCCATAAAATACCTTCAAAACAATTATTTTTCATCCGACTTGTTTCTTACCTCTTGGTTACCTTGTTAGGATTCCTTATCCATGAAAGGATTGTTTTTTTATTTTTGGTGTGACCCCATGACCTTTCTTTGATGGCATACCTCTCGTTTTTATAAAAAATTATTTTAGGAAATGTTTATCTGGCCGACGACTCTGCTGTGTGACATCGCAATAAAAAACACTGTTTGTTCTGTCCAGAGATGTCATTTGCAACAACCAGGAGAACTAAGATAGCAGCAGCCCCTGCTTCCCTTTAGCCGTGCAGCCTGATGTATTTTTGGCATCCCCAGCATCCATTGTTAGGCTGTGCACAGCTGAAGGGGATTCTAGAGGCTGATCAGTTCCTGATTCGGTCCTGCACTGCTATTGGCTGCTGGGACTTTATAGCCCCTCTGCTCCCAGTCACCAGGGCCTGTTATAGCGTCTGCTGGGCTTACCTGTGCTGGAGTGATTTTTGAGTATTCTGTTCCTGTTCCTGACTATCCATTGAACTCTGCCAGGACTGACCTCTGCTTGTGACCCCGACTCTGTGCCTTTCCCTTGTACTCCGCTTGGTGGAATGATTTCCTGTGTTTTGACCTCAGCTTGTTTTTTGGATTTCCTGACATTCTGTACTTAGTATTTGTGGGCTCTGCACTCTGTATTAGTGGGCCCTGGACACTATCCCTTGCGCACTAACTCATGGGGACAACCGAGTGCTGGGAGACACAACCAGTCTCCCTGAGGCTGAGCGGGGGCTGCTATAGGTGAAGACTGCGGCAAGAGATTAAGGGATTTGTTTCTGGGGAATACTGGTATTGGCCTGGGCATTACATAAAAATGGTAAAATGAACCTCAAGAGAATATAAGTAAATAAAAGGTTGTTATGTTACCAGACTATTACTGAGGGGTATTAAAACATATATCCTAAATATTTTTTTTTTTATGTTATTATTTTTAACTATAGTAACATCTATGGCGTTACAGGACAATTGTGACCCATATATATTTACTTCAACAAAGGGCAAAAAAAGTTATTTTTCTTTAAAAAATAGCAAAGCAGAACAAGTAATAATACAAAATGTGAATTTGCAAGGTTAAACAAACAACCAATCAAACCAATAGAAATGCTTTGTGCAAGAACATGCATGTCTGTGTGTGTTTAGATGCATATGAGGCAAAAAGTGAAACTTTAAGTGTGTTCTTTGCATAACATTTTTTTTCTTGCAGTGGAAGCACAATGCCCCTGATTCATCAAGCAAAATCGGATTATCGGTCGCGCAAAAAAAAATTGTCACACGTGATATTGTGACCCCGAAGTCCAGTAGTCATTGAGAGAACTAAACGTTTTCCTTGGTTTTTCTTTGGGATGCCACTTGCAGGTTTGCCTGTGTAAATCTGTAGATTCCACGCATAGCTTGTTTTTGCATCACAGGCCCAGATTTTTATTCCGTATTTGCCTGGCTTACTGGGCATGTATTGCCGGAAGGGGCATTTTTCACGGAAAGGGACAAAACGTTCATCTATTGTCACCTGAGGCTCAGGGTGAAAAGGTCAGAAGTGACATTGTTGACCGGAAAATAGTTCTGCCTGATGACGCACCCCAGAGACTATGAATGGCCTCGTGTACAGGATCTGTACACTCAAGCAAGAAGAAGAACACCAATATAAGCATCCAGGCATTCCTCATGTATGTCATTCCACATGTCCCCATGGACTTTTTTTCCTTTAAGGTTTGTCAAACAAATGACTTTTTTTTAGTGACAATGGCATGAACAATTCAAAACATGTCTTGATTTCACTTAATCTAGTCACAGCAAACCATTGTGATCCCAGGGGTCATTTTGATGACTCCAACAGATGTTACCCTTTTTGGAATTGAAAGTTTCAGCAGGAATAGAAGCAGCTTCAGCAGTGGTGGCCTCCTTATCAGACTGTGTCTGTGAATTCTGGTTGATACTCTACTTTGTCTTCTGTCTCAGAAACCTGTTTGTCCGCATCGCTGTACTCGTCTGGATGCTCTGTCTCATTTTCATCCAGGATAAAATCCATAATTTCTCTTTTTGTATATCTTCTATGCTTTTTGTGCAATAAGAGACGTGTGCTTTGCAAGTAGTAAGACTAACTGAATAGTTCATTATATGTCTGGAGTTCCCATTTGTTTTGTCTGTTTAGCTACAGATAAGAAGCCTGGGAGATAAGCCCCGAATAGAGGAGGGAGAGGAGAGGGCTGGCTGTTAGTGTGATGTCCTGTGACTGGCAGCTGACAGTCGGATTTTACTGTGTGTATGATTTCAAATTTTAATGTTTGTATAATTATATAATCTTAAATTATAACCAGGTCGCAACTGAGCATGAACAACACAAAAGTCATAATTTTCACCACAGCATTTTATAATTTAGTGAAATTGATTATTTTAGTTTTGTTTTGATCCTGACAAAGTAAAAAAAAACCTTGGTGCAA
>NW_027320323.1:0-3024 GCF_032062135.1 Pyxicephalus adspersus
ATCCATATGTGCACATGTATTATTTATCTAGTTATGTACTTCCAGGTGAAAAATCCTGCATTTTAAGTAGAGTACGAGAGTGCTGAGTGGGTACAGCACAGTGTATAAGGTTTTTTTTTAAGCTTTTCAATTTAACATCATTTCAGCAATTCAGCAGATCTAGGGATAGTCCGACATTCCATGAAATCATATTAGTTTTTTTTTCGTCTTCTGTATTTTCCAAGTATTTGGTAAGGGAAATTAATTCAAGTCAAATCAAATGCTGGAAAAAAACATCTATGACTAGACACTTTAAACAATACACAATGGAAACATTAATCAAATCAGCAATGAAACATTATATACAGTATATATCACTAATATAAAGTGATGACTTAAGAAAATAGACTGCGCGTCAGAACCAAGAAGGAGCAATAGTGAAACTGGCAACTGTCCAACATTCCAAATTCTTGTATCCATCATCTTTAACCAATTAAATCAGACCTATCACCGCATTTTACCATTATATAAAAAGTGGCTATCCATTTTGTATAATAGAAAAGTTTGTTTTTTTTCTAGTTTCAAGTTTTGGGAAGGTTCCCTCCCCTTTCGTCCTTGCTGAAGACTGAATCGGTAACCTGCAGCCTCCTTGGATATTTGTGTCACCAATCCCAGGAGGCTGTGGGCTGCTCCTACTGCCCATGCCTGATATTGAACATGCGTCATCAGGGGCTTTCCTAAAATGTACAAATATGGGTGCTGAATGGAACACGTGGTGCTGAAAAAAGAGGAAACCAATATAGCATGGGACTCACTGGGCTTGGTTTGTGGATAGATCAAGAAGTTCAATAAGGACTTGCTACGGTATACAGGTAGTCTTCAGGTTACATATGAGATAGGGACTGTAAGTTTGTTCCTAAGTTGAATTTGTATGTAAGCTGAAACAGGTACATTATTTAATAAATGCAATTAGTACAGATGTTTTTCTCAACATAATATTAGGCAGCTTACTGCCTGGTGTCAGTTACTGTATAAAATCCACAAACAAAGCAAAAAAAAAATCATTAACTTCTGGAGCAAGCTATGCTTTGATATGCAAAAAGAAACAACTGCAGAGTTTGTCTTGATCATTAAAGAGTTACAGAACAGCAAAAGATTTCTTCTGCAAGCTATGCAAACCACCCCCTCCCACCATCAAGCCTCCAATCTGCACACAAGCGAGCAGAGAAGCCCTGTTCATATCTAAGAGTCGTCTGTATGTTGAATGTCCTTAATTTAGGGACTTCCTGTATGTCCTTTATGATATTTATAATATATATGTCTCCCCTCCACTATTCCTAATGCATACTTGTGCACTATTTTCACAGCCAAGGTCTTAAACTGTAAACAGATATTTATTTTATCTATTTGATCAGTGTATTATTTTTTTTTTTTTTAAACTGGTTGAACTGAAGAAGGTGCTTGTATAGACTGTGAAACATTTTCAACATTATAAAAACAATCCCAGTTGAATGTAACTAATACTCGATAATGAATGACCTAGATAAAAGAGAATCTTCACAGACTTTATATAATTAACTTGTAGTGATCACAGACATTACAGCCCCTTTACATGTCAACCCTTCCACATTTGTGCTTCTTACAGTACCCTTTTAATTACCTTCTTCTGCATTAAAAAAACCTAAATATTTATTATAAAGGGTCAGAAAAATAAAATATAAAGGAAAGAGGATGAACAGAAAATTAAAAAGTTAGAAGTATTTTTCAGTAAAAGATAGGTACATAGGGAGACAATATTTATTAAGAACAGTGCAAATTTAACTAATCATAGAAGTCTGTAGTTTACCAGGATGGGTAATAAATACCAAAACAATGATTTCACTGTCCAAAGTTACAATATCAAAATAGTCAGAGGACAGAGTAGGACTTAAATGCAAGGTTGAAGCCAGCTGTGAAATCAATCGATATATCCCCTACAATACACTCCTACTCTCTTTACACCAGGAATCATATGTTTAGTGTGCATTTGTGCTGTCTGTCAGATGTCTGCATCTTTTATATATCTCAGCTGTCAACTGGCATCTTTTAAACTACTTGAGCAACGGTAAATAAACCTAGTCTGTTTGCTTTGTTTTGACGTATTTGTGCTTCTCGTCTGGAGAACTTCGGCTGTGCTTTTTTATGAATTTTCTTAAATGTAAAATATTTTTTTTTATCATACAAATGCTGAGTAATACATTCCAATGGCAGGATGGTGTAAATGATGTTTAACTTGTTGATAGCAACGCATTAGGTGTACTTGTAATAGAAGACAAATAGCACTCCCAGTCCGCCCTATCTTTTTCACTATCATGGAATATGCTTTAGTGCCACCCTCCCCTTAAACTGGCATATTTAAACCTAGACTGAAAAATAATAAAACTAACAGTAGACAGGTTCTTTATCTCTTCTTCTTCTGGTGGCGGGAATGAATAAACTCCCTTTTGTACAAGAAGCAGGGTCCTGAATCTAGGACTAAAACCCTATAAGGACTACTGAACACCTCTGCTTATACATTTCTACAGAGCATAGGGAGAAGGTATTCTGTAGTCCACATAGCTAAATAGGAAAAGGCTGATAGTATTGCAAAGTGCATAAGAAAGCTGTGCACATTTGGCAACAGATATTTGTTCACACTTATTGGACAGATAAAACATAACACTTTCAATGGTATACTTACCAAGCCAGAAAGGAATATAATAAGAGATTTGGAAATATGTTTATAATTAGGGTTAACTTAACTTTAATACACCATGGAACTTTTAGCAAGCTGCACAGTGTAATTTACTACAGAAAGAAAATAGTATGTTAAGGGGACAATTCTAATAATAATCTAAAATGTAAAAACACATTTAATGGGCTTTTATACTAACCAAAGACGCAAATTCTGGCCTGCATATGCAATAAAAGTAGCTCTTGAGCTATTAAATTGAACTGTATCAGCGTGATAATAAAATATATGTTCCTGAAAATGAAATAAGATTCAACTGTAAAGACCTGAGAGGA
>NW_027320324.1:0-3024 GCF_032062135.1 Pyxicephalus adspersus
CGCTATTTTTAATCTTTTTAAAAGATTTTTGTGTTTTTTTATTTAAAGTTTAATATTTATTTTATTAAATATTGGACATATTTCAGTGAGGTATGCCTAAGAATTATAGGCTTACAATGTAAAATAAATTTCCATGCAAAAAATTTAACGCTTTTTGCCTGGAAATATGGAGAGAATTAGAACGCTAGGGAGGCTACAGTGGCTGAATGCTGTACTGCTTTAAGGCACATTTTACGGAGAGAATCATACCAACAGGGAGGTTAAAGAGAATTTAGTGGTTAGGTACGGTAAGTAGTATACCTGCCTAACCACTAAATTCTCACTATAGTTATTCGTTTACCGTATTATGGCTGTAATGGCCGTATTATGCAATTTTATTGGTATTTATTTTGAATATTGAAACTTGGCAGTAGCTTCAACATTTCCCACCCTCGGCTTATACTTAAGTCAATCAATTTTTCCTGTTTTTCAAGGTAAAAATAGGTACCTCGGCTTATAATCGGATCAACTTATACTCAAAAAGCAAAAAGAGAGCACATTCAATTTAAAATATTATATATATAAAGGAGAGCGAGGGGCATGAGACAATAATCTATTGGCTACTTTTAAAGCTTAGAGAAGGTGGTCCTATGGGGATCAAAGGGCAGGATTGACTCATTTGCTGTCAGGAGTTGTGCCAGAAAAAGAAGCTAAATGAGCTGTTTTCCATGATAAAAGTTAGAAAGGCTATTGTTGCTCCTTAAGATAACACAGGAAAAATGTAAAAGACACAGAATAGCTCTAACTTGAAGGCTAGGTAGGATATATTTTCTGACAGGAATATATTCATCCACTTAACAGACCAAAAAGATGCAAAAAAGTGAACATTATTGTTAGGATTTATTTACTTTTAAGGAAATAAAAATCATGACAATCTTTAAACTTGATTTAATTACCTCTGCTTGATTTACACTGATCGAATCAGTCGTGTTACTGTTAAGTGACTTGAACACACCTGAAAAATAAAAAATTACAGATAAGCATAGGTGGGAAATAGTACATATTTCTAATATACTAAGCCAAAATTTTACCTATTTATAATATTTAGTGTACAATCAGGAGCAGCTGGTTATTTAAAAAAACAGCAGTGGAATCCAAGGTCAGAGAATGTGGTCAGCCAATCCAGAACACAAAGACATAATTCCTGGGGTGAAGCCAAGTTAAAACCATTCGCTATACCTATTCGGTCCATAAAAATTTCGACAGAGGCAACTTTTTTCTCATTTTGGTTCTGTACATTACCATAAATAATTTTAAATAAAACAACTCAGAAGCAGTTGAACTGCAGAGTTTCAGCTTTAATTCAGTGGGTTGAACAAAAAGATTGCATAAAAATGTGAGGAACTAAAGCCTTTTTTTTACATAATCACTTCATTTCAGGGGTTAAAAAGTAATTGGACTATTTCATGGGTTGGTGTGGGCGATTCCTTCGTTATGTCATTATCAATCAAGCAGATAAAAGGCCTGGAGTTGATTTGAGGGGGGGGGTTGCTTGTATGTGGAAGATTTTGCTGTGAACAGACAACATGCGGTCAAAGGAGCTCTCCATGCAGGTGAAACAAGCCATCCTTAAGCTGCAAAAACAGAAAAACCCATCCAAGAAATTGGTACAATATTAGGAGTGGCAAAATCTACAGTTTGGTAGATCATGAGAAAGAAACAAAGCACTGGTGAACTCAGCAACGCCAAAAGACCTGGAGGTCCTCGGAAGACATCAGTGGTGGATGATCGCAGAATCATTTCCATGGTGAAGCGAAACGCCTTCACAACAGCCAACCAAGTAAACAACACTCTCCAGGAAGTAGGCATATCGATATCCAAGTCTACCATAAAGAGAAGACTCCATGAAAGTAAATACAGAGGATGCACTGCAAGGTGCAAGCCACTCATAAGCCTCAAGAATAGAAAGGCTAGATTGGACTTTGCTAAAAAAAAAACAACTAAAAAAGCCAGCACAGTTCTGGAAAAACATTCTTTGGACAGATGAAACCAAGATCAACCTTTACCAGAATGATGGCAAAAAAAAAGTATGGAGAAGGCGTGGAACAGCTCATGATCCAAAGCATACCACATCATTTGTAAAACATGGCGGAGGTGGTGTGATGGCGTGCATGGCTGCCATGGCACTGGGACACTAGTGTTTATCCATGATGTGATACAGGACAGAAGCAGCCGAAATAATTCTGAGGTGTTCAGAGACATACTGCCTGCTCAAATCCAGCTAAATGCGGTCAAATTGATTGGGAGGCGTTTCATAATATAGATGGACAAAACATACAGCCAAAGCAACTCAGGCGTTTATTAAAGCAAAGAAGTGGAATATTCTTGAATGGCCAAGACAGTCTCTGTCTGTCTCACCTGATCTGAACCCAATTGAGCATGCGTTTCACTTGTTGAAGACTAAACTTCGAACAGAAAGGCCCACAAACAAACAGCAATGAAAGCCACTGCAGTAAAGGCCTGGCAGAGCATTAAAAAGGAGGAAACCCAGCATCTGGTGATGTCCGTGAGTTCAAGACTACAGGCTGTCATTGCCAGCAAAGGGTTTTCTACCAAGTATTAGAAATGAACATTTTATTTTCAGCTTTTTAATTTGTCCAATTACTTTTGAGCCCCTGAAATGAAGTGATTGTGGTAGAAAAGGCTTTAGTTCCTCATATTTTTATGCAATCTTTTTGTTCAACCCACTGAAATAAAGCTGAAAGTCGGCAGCTCAACTGCATCTGAGTTGTTTCATTTAATTTTAAATGTGGCAATGTACAGAACCAAAATGAGAAAAAAAGTTGTCTCTGACCTAATATTTATGGACCTAACTGTAAAATCATTGGTTTATTGCTTTCAGGTGCTAGGTGATTGCCAATAAATACACAGGATCATTAACGGATGGTAAGTGCTAAGCATTTGCAAACACTTGTGCAGGCATTTGCAATACATTTTTTTGGAGTGATCTATTGTTCTTGGATACTGCATGTAGCATCTGAAAAT
>NW_027320325.1:0-3023 GCF_032062135.1 Pyxicephalus adspersus
AAACCAAACAAAACCAGATTTGCACACGATTGCAGCCACATGCACATCTTCAAACAACTGCACATCCAAAAAGCATCTTGTTGCCATTTGTTGCGATTTGCCACAGCTGCAGAAATATTGTCCAGAGCCTCTCTCATTCACTTGAATGGGTGAGGTTGGGACTGCGGTTCACAGCAGGTCTGCACCAATGGAACCGAAGTCAGGGGGTGAGTGGAACAGCCAGTCAACAAATACGAGGGGGTGCGGAGAAGTTCCTGGCTTTTCCCCCTTCCAGATGAAATAGAAAAATGAGTGTGGGGGCATATGACAGCCTATCTTATATAACTGTGCAAATATAAGGTCTTTGTGATTCTTAAAACTGTTTTTTCTTTTAGTGAGAAGCTGTGATGGCACACGCAAGTTTCACGTTGTTGGAGTTACGGGCCGTCATTAAGTTTTTGTTTCTCCAGGGAAAGTCAGCAAAGTACATTCACACAGAGATGTCACAAACACTGGGGGAGAATCCCTTCCTACAGCACTGTCAAAACCTGGATATCTCCTTTCAAGACTGGGCATTTCACCATTGAAGATGAGCCCTGCTATGGGCGACCTCCAACCTCAACTGACCCGGCAACCTGCGATGCTGTCCATGAGCTGAATATTGAGGACCGGCGAATATCCACAAAAAAGATAGCCCAGATAATTGACATCTCACAGGAGCATGTTGGGTTTGTTATCACCACTATCCTAGACATGCGCAAGCTTTCAGCGAAGTGGGTGCCGAAATGTTTGCACAGTGATCAGAAGAAGGACCGAGTTGAAGCTTCCAAAGCCGTTTTGGCCCTGTTTGAAGGTGCAAAGGAATTTTTGGCTAGGTTAGTGACTGAGGATGAAAACTGGCTCTACATCTATGATCCTGAAACCAAGGAACAGTCAATGGAATGGTGCCACAGCGGGTCCCTGCGGCCGAAGTAGTTCCGAATGCAAAAATCGCCCAAAAAGTCATGACGTCCGTTTTCTGGTGACAAAGACGGTATTCGATAGAGGACAACCTACCCTAGGGCTCTAGTATCACCGGACAGTATTATGCTAACCTCCTGAACCAGCTGAAGGAGGCAATAAAGACGAAATGCCATGGAAAGTTGACCACAGGGATCCATTTTTTGCAGGACAATGCACCAACGTCCAGCATTGTGGCTGCCAAATTGAACACCCAGGGTTTCCAATTGGTCCACCATCCCCCTACTCACCTGACCTGGCCCCTTCGGACTATTATCTGTTCCGGAATTTAAAGAAACACCTTAAGGGGCAACGTTTTAAAGGACATTTCTGATGTCAAAGATGCTGGTGAGAGCTGGTTTGCGGCCCAACCAAAGGACTTTTATTTGAACGGTCTACAAAAGCTGCAACTACGATGTACCAAGTGAATCAGTCTCAGGGGGGAATATGTTGAATAAATGTGTTATTTCATAACTCTGGCTCTCTTCTATCTGGGCAAAGCCAGGAACTTCTCAGCACCCCCTCATATTTTCATAAAGAAGTACACAGACCACTGGTTTATTATGGCTCCAATTTGTCTAGATGATTACTGCTAATATCTCTGAATGGGCTCTGTAAACCAGAGATTTGCATTTTCAAATGACTGGCATTTTACAGCCATGTAATAAGAAAGCACATAAACCAGGCAGTTACTATGCCGCATATACTGCTAAATATATTTTTTTTACATTTCTGGCTGGCTTTTATCTTTCATGCCCTGACACTGGATGGTCCATCATCTGATAAGAAGGCTGTAATGCTATTATATGTCATATAACCACACACAAGTCAAAAAACGTGTTTTTAAGTGACTGCAGGTGCTGTACTTAACTGAAACCAATATCAGAGTAATTGGATTTTAAATGACAAGAGAGATTTAATTGCAAGGACAAAAGGATACAAACCCAAGCGGTCATGGTGACCAACTGATTCTTTTATGAGATGACCACATACCCAGTGCCGAATACTATTCTTCATTCGTGCTTAATGAAATAAAAGCCTTTTTTGGAAATGTATCAATTGCTCTGATTTTTATCATATATAGAAAACTATCTTCTGATGTGACCAACTAAAGTACGAATATATCTAAAAAAAGAGTTCAGAAACCAAGGAGGTAGTTCTTCCATCCAATGGCTGAAGAGGTTCATTGTCTTCATGGAAGTGTGCCATAGAGCCGACAGCACAAATGGTGCCTCTTGAAGATCAGTGATGACCGGTCCTGGACCTGTCATTGCTGCAGGGGGCTGCACACAATAAGTTTGTAACATAATATACATAAAAATGAAAAACTACACTACACACTGATAACATTAAAAACTTTGTATAAATACAATAAATACATCTGTATAAATAAAAACAAAATGAAAGATTACAGTTCCTAATAGTCACTATGCAGTATGAAAAGAATGTTTCCACAAGGTTGCTAGGAATCTTATTTAAGGCAGACACAAAAACACCAACAGGTATGACAAGTTACTCCTATATTTTCCTTCTTGAGAATCTGGAACTTGGGTGGCTGCCCATAACTTGAGAAAGACATGCTTCATTTCCAAACAATACTCGAGCTGGACCATTTAATTACCAGTTTGTAAATGTCCAGACAGTGGATACTCAATAATAAAATCATTGCTAGACACAAACTCTCAAATGACACCATGACAACATCATTTATTAGGATACACTTATTCTGTCACCAGCTGCATTAAGTGATTGGTATACCAAGTAATAAAAGTTGTAAAGTCAGATTGTTTGTAGTGTTTACATTATGCACATTAAACTTTTTACATATTTAAAGTTATTGCGAAGGATCCCAAATCATTTGTGCACTGGAAGGTTGAACTTACATGTGTACAATTCTGCACAGCGTTTGATGCCAAACCATTGTAATTGAAAAGTGGCAATAATGTGTAAAGCTGCGTACACACTTCCAATTTTTGTCGTTGGAAAGGATCTTTCACGATCCTTTCCAACGACAAGGGAGTGCACGATGCATGAACGGTGCTGTA
>NW_027320326.1:0-3022 GCF_032062135.1 Pyxicephalus adspersus
TTTTGGGGCATTATGCTAAACTACTATATATATCAACTATTTGCTGTCAATTATAAAGCCCTAAATCATAAACTCTCTTAAGACCTAGAGTCTGTTTTTTCTTAAGATTTGTCCATCTGAGTGTATAGTGGCATTTAAAATGTTTTTTTTTTACTAAAAATGTTGTCCCTGTTTTATATACTCCCCATCTGTTTCTAGGTTAATTCTTTACAAAAGCTAATTTACCATGTCACAATTCTGATGGAAACCAAAGTCAAAAAAGCTATGAGTAGAAAACTGATTTTATCTATTTTCTCAACACCACCTTAAGATTATACTACTTGCTTTCATACTCACTCATCACCCCTCCCCTTCTGTAACTTTGGGCCCTACAATAAAGGTCAACAAATACATAAAGCAGTCATTCTGCTCACTACTCAGCATAAACATTTTATTGCCTATAGAAATGCTAGAATACTCTGTTCCAGGCATTCATTTAAAAACACGGAATGAGCATTGAATATGTATTTAACAACTGTTTAAGAAAAAAGAGGTATTTTTCCCTTTTTTTATTTGGAATAACTTTTCTCCCCTCTTTTAACCACCTAGCCGTTAAGCCCGACCTTCGTACGGGCAAAAAAACGGCTATGATGGTTAACCTTGAGATTTTTCCCATCCATACTTACCTGGTCCCCCTGTGCTCATCCAGCGTCGTTTTCGTATTCCAGCGTCGTCCTCCGTCCAGAAAAATAGCAAATATACATATCTCATAAGTGTATGAGATAATTACAACATAAGTGTAAATATTCAAATATTCCTTTAGATACTGTGACCAGAAATGTGTAGGATGTATGTTGAATGAGCTTATTCCATATCTATATTATCAGCTTTTTGTTTTGTTTTCAATTATTTATTTTAATATGCACCATGAAAACTTAGTACAAAAGCTCCTTGCCTAACAACCAGGTTCTCTTCCTGAGACCTATGGTTAAGCCTAATTGTCATTGAGAGGAGCATAGGCTAGACCCAGGGAATGAGAGGAATGCAGAGAAGGAAAACAGAGGGAGTCTAGAAGACTGAGGAGGAGATGTTTTGTACAGTTTTTGTACAGTGTACTCATCGGAGGAGCTGGTCATAGTGCAGGAGGTTGATAAACGGGTAAGTTGTAAAACAATGAATACTTGTATAAAGATGGTATTTGTATTTATTTCCTGACAATATATGTGTGTATCATTATGCGTATTTATAGATGCTCTTCTGTATTTCTCTTTTTTCAGAAAATGAATAACTCTTATGCCATTGAAACAGGTCTAATATACCAACAGGTCAACTAACCAACCAACTAGATGATGGGTTGACCAATCTGCTTTAAAGAAATACCTAAGACTCCTCTGTGAATATTCATAACCCACAACTGTCACAAACCTATGTCTAAATGAATCCTATTGCACATGCTCAGTTTGCACCGCACTTCGCACATGCTCAGTGCGTATCCTTACTCTGCACATGCCCAGTGCAAGCTCCAATCAAAGACTAGGACGGCACTATATGAAGGCTCCATGATTTCCTTCCAGTGCAGGTTGATCGTGACAACTTCCTGTTTCCTGGTTGCTGATTCCCGATTCCTGATTCCTGGTTGCTGATTCCTCATTCCTGGTTCCTGCTCCTTATTCTTGATTCCTGCTCCTGATTCCTGCTCCTGACTCTGGGTTCCTGCTCTTGGTTCCTGCTCCTGATTCTTGGTTCCTGCTCCTCGCTACTCATGCATCCTCCGCTCTCCATCTGATCATCCATGTATGACTTCCAAGGTTTGTCTGCAATCTACTTTCACCACTGTGATCTGCAAAGTCATTGGACATTTACCAGCATTGTTATTTGCCCAGTCATTGGACATTTCCTTTACTGTTTACCTGCAAGCTCATTTGACATTTACCATTATCTGGTCTGCAAATAAACTAAAAGGGACATTTACCCATTAACCGATACACGTGTGTGATCTCCTGGTTAATCACCGTCAAGATTCCCTCAAACAGAGCTCTCCTTTCTGAAGGGTGACAACCATCTATCAGCTTCATTTTTTTTCAATCAGTGGTAAAGGTTCAACTACAGAGTTTTAAGTGAAATCACTGGGTTGAGTGAATTCATTGATCATAACTTGTTACTACTTGAGAAAGTTTTACTTTGAACATGAAAACTGACAAGATTTAAAAAATTGAGTCAAAGTTGAAATGTAAAGCTACCATTTTTTTTAAACCTTACTCTATGCTTTTCTTAATAATAAAGCATGATTATATCAGTTGCAGTAAAATGTTTTAACTGAGCATAGTAATAATTCAATACTTTTTAGTAAATCTATATATATAAATATAATAAAGATTTATATTATATAAACATGTCATTTTCATATGCATTATAAACTGAAGTATTATCACTATCATAAATTTTTAATTTAACATATTGCCATTGTCAATTTTGTTCTAGTTGTCCATGTATTAAATAAAGTGATAACAGTCATAACTGTACTCATTTTAACCCCCCTAGCATTCTAATTCTGTAAGTTTTTTGATGCAAAAAGTGATCCTATTTTTCTTGCACAGAAATTTTTGTTTATATTGTGGGCCTATAATTCTTAGGATTACCTCCCGGGTATAATAATTATATTTATTTATTATATTTATTATATTATAATAATATAATTTATTATATTATTTTATATTATATTATAATAAATATATTATTATATTATAAAAAATGATATTACATAATTATAAATAATAATTATAAAAAACAATGAAATAATAGAACACAACAATGTAATTTATCAAAAAAAAATATTTTATCAAAACTTCTTACTGAAATTTTCCAATCAAGGGTGCAATATTATTGATAAATATTAATATAAATAAATGCAGATTTTAGAAAAAAAAATATTTACATTTTTAGTAGACATCCTGGGTGTGGTAGATTTTGAAGCAGGGTGCTGCACAAAGTCCAACCTCACAGTCAGGACAGTAGAACCTGGTTTCTTTGCATTTCTTCCTTC
>NW_027320327.1:0-3021 GCF_032062135.1 Pyxicephalus adspersus
ATCCCAAAAGCTTGCTGTTTTTACAAATTTAGTTAGCCAATAAGGGGTATAACTTGAGTTACAAACTTTTACCACTAGACAATGCAGTATACTGCTCCACCTTACTACTGGTATATCTGCATCTGTTTTATGTTATATGCAGGTGGTGGGTAGGGTCAGCATATAGATAACAGAGAGGTCAGGCAAAGTTCTGGTATCTCATAGAGAGCAGAATTGTGACTCCATAATAAATAATTGTAGAGTTATAAATTAGAAGTCTATCTTTTGTATGATAAATCACTTATAAAAAATGTCAAGGACTAGCTACATAGAAAAATGTGATATAAGTAGCAATTAGTCCTCTCTTCTCGACAATTTTCTCAAGATCTGGTATTGCAAAAACTGGAATTTGTACCTAAAGCATTGAATGTTTTGGCCTACAAATTTAACATTAAAGTTCCAAGAAGCACAAATCAGTAGATGATGGTAAATACCAAATATTTAAGGCATTTATTTTGAATTGCTAAGTTTGCCATATGTAAATTTTTTTCACTGTGTCGCTGGAAAAAGGTACAATTCTACAGTTGCAGGCTTTTATAGATCTTCCTCTTCTTACTAACATTAGACTTACAAACCAGCATTGCAGTGTTACATGCAAGATTTTCTCTGAGTATTTCCATGTATGTACACAAATGTATTATAAATGAGGCTTAAGGTTTAAATCTTCTTATGTAAGGAAATTGATTTCAGATTATGGTCATAAGTATGCCGATCTATTTCTTTTTACCTGTTGATCCTGGATAAAAAGCTGCTTGGTTCATGAAATTATTTTGTTTTGGTGCTTATCCTGACCTACAGACTGAACATGACTACTATTTTTCATCACAACTGGTGTGTTGTTTGCGTTCTTAGTTATTTTTTTGGTGGCAGAGAAGAACTCCTGTGTTCTTGGATAGAGAAACTCTATGTTTGGTTGGTAAGTGAGAACGGCTAAATTCGCTGGCTCAAATATTTTTTTTTGGGGGGGACTATTAAAAATACAATTTATTGTTTATATACAATGAAATAATACACAACCAATATCTAAGAAATGTAGAGATGCCAATTCATGAATGTACCAAAACAGATCTCTGTATTTATGCGGGACGTTCTTCTTAGAATAAAAACTATTGAGGCATTATAGCTCTTTTTTAATACCCCAATGCGTTTTACAGCACTGCTGCTTTTTTTAAGAGGAAAGACATAAGAGCTATATGCATCTCTAAAGGAAATGGAAAGACAATATTGCAGCTATAAAGGCAAAGACATGCAAGAGTCACACTTGCATGTGAGGATCTCCTTTGTCATTGGAATACTTACGCCCATAGGAGCTCATCTATATATATCTGTTTTAGTTACAACAGAAATTGTTGGATATGTCATAATTTTAAAAGAGTGAGAAAAGTAGAGAGAAAAAAATACATACATACCTATTTTACCTGACTTCTGGCTGCTCTGATGATAGGTGCACTACAATGGGATGGGGTGTTAAAACTCTGGACTGAAGGTACAATAGGTATTGCAGCAGAAACTTACTCTGGTATTCTATATTACTGGGCTATAGCAATTTAATTTATGTTATTTTACCCTTAATTTGGCTTTAAATTATTCTTTAGTACTGATTTAGAACAATTTTTTTTTCTCAGCAGCCCTAGTCATACGTTAATCCAGCTTACTGTATTATTAATCGAAGCCACTTATCACAATACACCACCCACTGGGATAGGGGTGGCAAGAAGGAGAAGCGGCCAACCTAAAAATTGAACATTGCTTCCAACATAAACTAGCTTATAACATGGTTTTGCCCATATTTATTCATCCCTCCTTTAACTTTTTTCTTTCTTGGCTCTGTATTTTACGATATGTGTTTTGCTGACTTATTCAACAGATCAGAAGACATTTTCCTCTATAATTAAGTAATCAGAACACTGTGCTTGATTATAGTTCAGATCTTAGTTGTTTTGCTTCTTTTATAAAACTGCCAACAGATGCAGTCTTTTGAATTATCTCCTAATGGAATTGTGGAGATTAATCACTGCCTTACAGGCAGGATCTGGTTAATAAGATTTCTGTTAAAAATCTTAACACTCTTGGATAAAACACAAAAACAAACCATTGTACATTTTCAAATAACTGCAAATAGATTATGACATTTGGAAATTTATATTAATGTTTTTACTGGATAAACCTGACCAAAATTGTCATTACAGATTAATGTGTGTGGAGGGGGAAGGGGCGATTGACACAATGTTGGCAAGGGCAAAAAGGGGGAAGTTGTGGTGGTGGTAATGGAGAGGGAACGTGGTCTAGCAGTGGTGGGGCCAGCATGGCGGTCATGAGTCCAAGGGAGCCGTTTCTGCTACAATAGTGGTTTCAGTGGAGGATTAGCTGACATAGTTGTTATGAGAGCAAGATGGTGTTAGTGGTAGTAGGAGTGGTGAAATGTGTGGGTGGCACAACGGTGCCAACAAGGTGGAGGGTTACTAATATGATGCTGGTGAGGGGAATTCTTGCACAGAACTGGTAACAGTGATGTGGCTTGTAAAGACTGGGAAAAGGGGGCATATTCAATATTAGTTAGGCACATTTAACTAGAATTATTCTTGTAAAGTTGAAGATGCTTTACAGCCTTCCAAGCTGCTTTATCAGTTCTACCAATGTCAAAAAATACCCCAACATTTATTTCTACGCAGCACAAACATAGGTGGATATAAATGCTGGGGCATTTTTCCTACAATGGTAGATTTGAAGACGGAGCTTGGAAGGCTGGAAAATGTCTTCTGCGTTCCAAGAACAAGTCCAGTTGAATGGGCTCACAATCTAATTCCAGGTAACTGAAGTGCCTGGAGCAGCATAGTATTCAACAGAACTACAAGTGCATAAGTTACATGTGAGAACCTAGAAATGTATATTAAAATAATTCTGTCATAAGGAAAGTGTGGGGCTGCCATTGTTTGCTCATTAAATATGTTGGTTTCTATGTCCTGCTTCAATACATGTGGA
>NW_027320328.1:0-3019 GCF_032062135.1 Pyxicephalus adspersus
AATTAGTTTGGATTACAAGGTATACAGTTTGTGGCAGGTCATGGAGCATGTTTTATGTTGGCTGATTGCACTGATGGTCCAGGGCTGTACACAATTAGGGTTTTGTTAATTATAGACACATATTGGTGCTTTATAAACGGTGTGACTGATTTGTGAAAAGAAATTACATATGTTGTAATGTGTGTCTCATATCAGCTGTGCATAATAAAATGTTTAAAGTGGGTGTAAATTTTAATAAGGCTATGTTATATTACAGGGGACAAGTTGAAATGTTAATGGTAATTAATCAGTACCCTCTATTCAACCTGCGAAAGAGCAATATACTTCTTGTGTCTGGGCATCCCTGGACTATAACCTATATTTGTAGGGACCACTATTCATACAAGATTTGGAATCGGATTTGGTGATGTCACTGTTTTACTAGCCTGAAAAGAACCTGTACCCGAGGACCTGCAGAATAGTACAAGGAGACTCCCTTCTCATTCTGGTGATCTGTTCTGTTTTGAACTCCTGCTGCTGCTGTTGATTATTCCACCAACAGACAAAGGTCCACCAGACATACAGCCCTGCCTCTACCAAGATGGCCACCTTCATGCAGAAAGAAAGTATGAAACAAGTCAACTACGTTCCTTCTTGTACAAATCTTCAACAGTTCAGATCCTCTTTAATTTTGAAAGAAATATGTCATGTAGAAAGGCTAAAGCTTTCATTGCTAAATTGTTTAGCAACTGATAAATTATGAGAAATTGTAAGTTCTTGGGTTGTCACCTTTATGTGTTTGCCCCCCTGAAGCAATGCATGGCACAAAGAAAAACAAGACAGCAATGATAGCTCCCATATTTCTTCATAATAAAAACATGTGTGAGGACACCAGGAAGTCCATCAGTGATAAATTCTAAGATAAGAGCAGGGATGAAAAGTGTGGGCTATGGACTTGGTCGGAACGCCATGTTTAAAAAGACTCTTAAAAATACACAGGGGCCCCATTTATTAAAGCTCTAAAAAACTGGAGGAGATAGAATATCATGTGAGAACCAGCGTGTCCCAGCAAACCTGTAATGAGTCTGGTCCAGGATTGAAAACATTTTCCAATTAATAGCAAATGAGTTTGAGAAAATCTATTCCAGATTTGCTGGAACCCCCATGTTCTCCCATGATAGTCTATGCTCTCCAGTCTTGGAGAACTTTATTAAATCAGGCTCAGAGTGTCCCAATAATTCTGTTTTTAATGTTTGGCTTGTTGACACATTTTTTTTTTGTACATCAGTTGTATTTGCAAGCCACCTTGGATACTGATGTTGTCTGGAGATCATTTTTAAGCTTTTTTTTGCCAATTAACAGACTATATCTATAAAAAAAGGTTGCATTATTTGCACTAATTGGAGAGTCTGTCATGGTAACCATGTAATTTATTTATTATTGAATACCAATTGTACCTAACCTAATAGGACTTACCTTAAAAGACAGAAAACATATTTCCAGCCTTATACAATATTTACTTTCAATCTCTGTGATATTATAAAATATGTAGTCCCCTCTAGTCAAATGTACCCCTGCTCTCCTTTTTGCATAACCCTTCCTCTAATCCTGGAATAGTCTCCTACAAATCATTTCAAGCACAGGAACCTTGACTATACTAGACATTACAAGTGAAGAGTACACCAGCATCAAACTTAGAACTTTCTAGTAAAGAAATCTCTCAATACTTTTGTGTCAATCAATTGAGTTTTATAGGGAACTAAATAGTTAACTATAGACACTTACCTCTTCTACCTCCTAATGCACCTTCCCTGATATCTCTTTCATACTCAAATATAATCAAGAAAAACACAACCTCCAAATACAATGGATGAATCGGCTAGTGATCTTAGTGTTGAATTGAATAACGAAGACAAGAAAGAAGTTTGGACAACATCAAAATCTTGTTCTGAAAGTTTTGCTGTCTTAAAAAAGTTGTTTCACATCGGTAACTAGTGAAGAATAGCCATGTATACAGGGATATGGGTCTTGTTTAAAGGGTTATGTTGAGAAAGCCAAACACTCACACATGGCACTTTCCCATAGCACATGCCTTTTGGTTCAAAATCTTTCAAATTCTATTACCTTTGGTAGACACCAATAATATTAAAAGAAAGTTCTTCCAGGAAACTCCCCAAAACCCCTAAATCTTATTTTTACTGTTCTCCTGCTTCTATTTTTCTTCCACACTTTATCCTTAACTTGTTCCTCTCTCCACATTTGTATTTTTGAACAGTAATTTATTACTATACAAACTCCAAAATACATTTTGAACAAGGATAATTATTGTGACAGCTTTGCTATGTAAATGAATAGCATCAAGGTTCATAATTCATAGTCAACTTTCTAAACTAGAACGGACACTGGATTGCTCCCAGATTAGATATATAAAATGTATATTATTAATAAATATAATTAGGAAATTAAAGGAATCAGAATTTATAAAATAAATTAAACTACTACAAATCCATATTTTTTTTAAATGTTAGGTACATTTTTTAAATCATTCTTTTTGCTGTGTTGCTATGTCTCTAGATCTTGCATTTTATTAAACCCTAAAATAATAAGTTTTTGAGTCACACAGGTTTAATGTTTTGTGAGGGCTCTTGACACAATATTACATTGGTCTTTATTACATACTAAAATTTCCTTGGTTCCCTTGCCATTTTGTGCAACAACTAGGAGCAAAATATAATACTCAACACTTCCAGATATGGGTAGGTTTGTAACTCAATCCCTCCTTCCCATATAGAAGTTCTGCTGAAAACAACAAGTTTTGGAGCTTACAGATAAACAGAGCAATGTTACAGAAATTAAAGTTGAATATAAAGCTGTTGGAACAGAAATGAATTAGGTGACCCATTTAGTTTTACTGCTTTAATAAAGGTAAGTATCACTTTATTGTTATCAAAATGTGACATTTATTTATCACTATGAGCATCAGGAACCTACTGGTGTGAAATAAATCTCTATATCTTTATTATCAGTTTCTAATTGTATG
>NW_027320329.1:0-3018 GCF_032062135.1 Pyxicephalus adspersus
ATATATATATATATATATATATATATATATATATATATATATATATAGAGAGAGAGAGAGAGAGATAAAATGGTCTATGGTAAAACCATTGCCCTTTTGGGGGTTGGCATGCCGTTGACCCATCTGTCCACCAAAGCAAGTGAAATTTATTCACAATTTATTGTAACTGGACAGATGGATAACCCAAAAGTTGAGTGTGTGTGTATATAAAATAAAATACATTTTAATGTTTTAATAAAAAAAAAATCCAACATTACTAAAAAAATAGGAGCAGGAAAAAACTGCAAGACTGTGTTCCTTTTATACTATATGAAATCAATGTGAGTTAAAATATCTTTTCTTAGTTGCTGGACACGTTGCTGGGAACGCTGGTAAAAGAACTTCAAAACAAGTACACTCCCGGACGTCGTGAAGAGGCAGTGGCTGTCACTATGCGGTTTCTGCGCTCTGTGGCTCGTGTCTTTGTCATACTCAGTGTTGAAATGGCTTCCTCCAAGAAGAAAAAGTATGTTAATTTTTTTTATCATCTTCTGGTTAGAGTTTTAAACTTTCAAAATACAATGCATTGATACTGGGTCGAGCACTAATTTTTGTCTGTCTTTTCAGTAATTTTATCCCGCAGCCAATAGGCAAATGCAAGAGAGTATTCCAAGCATTGCTTCCATATGCAGTTGAGGAGCTGTGTAACGTCGCAGAGTCACTCATTGTTCCAGTAAGAATGGGAATTGCGCGGCCCACTGCCCCCTTTACATTGGCCAGCACAAGCATTGATGCAATGCAAGGGAGCGAAGAACTGTTCTCTGTTGAACCTCTCCCTCCTAGACCATCCTCTGACCAGTCTAGCAGGTAAGAACCTTTATTTTCTCAGTTGCTGCTTCTTTTCTTTTTGAGACCTTCATGTTCATATTTCCTCTGTTTATTGAGAGACAAAACAAACATCTGGAAAAACTGTGTCCACGGATTTAGAGGACACAAGGTAGAAAAAGTTTCAGTTCCCTGGGATTAAACCCCATTGGGAAGCCAAACAATAGTATTGGCTTTCTGGTATATCAAAGGATTTGCTGTATGAAAGTGTATGATTTAAAAGTATTCTTGCAATTGTAGCAGATTCTGTCTAATTCTCAGAAAACTTGTTTTATGAGTTTGTTCCTTCTGTCACAATTTGCAGAAATTCATTGTATACTGAAGTCAGTTTCCTGCTGCTAGCAAATGCTTGACTTTTTCTGGGATGGGTGATTTTTTTTTTTTCTGCTTTGTCTCATGGATACATTTTGCTGTCTACTTATTTTTAATCTGTAAAAAAGCCTTGTAATGTTTTGTTACAACCTAATATGCTGATTACTTTTCTTAAAACAAATGTCTCTACTTTCTAAATGTACAAAAAAACATTTTTGTCCTTTTAGTGACACACAAGTAGGCGGGAGGAGCCACAGTGTGTCTCTAGAGTAGCGTGTATTGAGCACCTCCCTTGTATATCATTTTTTTTGGTACATTTTAATACATTGTTGCTCTGTACCCCCAACTAGTATTCAATGAAAGACATCAATGTGATCTCTGTGCCTCTATTTTTTTTTTTTTCAGTTCCAGTCAGTCACAGTCTTCTTACATCATTAGAAATCCTCAGCAGAGACGAATAAGCCAATCACAGCCAGTGCGAAGTCGGGATGAAGAACAAGATGATATTGTATCTGCTGATGTGGAAGAGGTAACCTTAGCTTCTAATAAAAACTGTTTATAGCTGAGGCTTTCACAGTACTGGTTTTCTTGTCTTTTCTGATGACTAAATGGCTTTTCTGATTGCTTAATTTTCAGGTGGAGGTAGTAGAAGGTGTGGCTGGTGAGGAAGATCATCACGATGAGCAAGAAGAACATGGGGAAGAAAATGCAGAAGCTGAGGGACAACATGATGAGCATGATGAAGATGGTAGAGTGCTTTACAAAGAGTATAAAATTCAGCAAATTTTTCACAGTTTTATGAATGGCAAGGATAATAATGTCAGTTGTGTTTCAGGGAGTGACATGGAGTTGGACCTTCTGGCAGCTGCTGAAACAGAAAGCGACAGTGAAAGCAACCACAGTAATCAGGACAATGCTAGTGGACGCAGAAGTGTTGTCACCGCAGCAACTGCTGGTTCAGAAGCAGGTTTGTATTTTTTACAGCAGACACTTGAATTTCTATAGTCTCTGGATGATATTAAGCTAAACTTTCTCCTTGTGCCAGGTGCCAGCAGTGTCCCAGCTTTCTTCTCTGAGGATGACTCCCAGTCCAATGACTCCAGCGACTCCGACAGCAGCAGTAGTCAAAGTGATGACCTTGACCAGGAGACCTTTATGATCGATGAGCCTTTGGAAAGGTCAACAAACAGCAACCATGCTAATGGTGCTGCGCAAGCTCCCCGTTCTATGCAATGGGCTGTGCGGAATACACAGAATCAAAGAACTCCTAACACAGCTCCATCTAGCACTTCCACTCCTGCAGGCAAGTAGCTGTCTTTTGCGCATTGGTGTTTATTTTTTTCTTTTTCCTTAAGCAAAGCTTATCAGTTATTTTAAAGTGTACATGCCAAACCTATAGAAAGTTTATATTTATATGTTGCCCCTTTGAGTGACTCCGGAATTTCATACCTTTTGGGTTATGCTATCACCTTCGGGGGGCTGTGTACTGGCAAACAAGACCAGCCATGCCTCAGTTTTTGCTAGTATCCTTAAATAATAAATGTCTTTTATGCAACTTTGCTGTTTAAAGATTTCCAGTTTGCAGTCAAGACTTCTACAACTTTGAGTGAGCTGGTCTCTCGTGCAGCTTTCCAGATAGTTGTCATCTTCTACCTAAGAGCTGAATCTGAACCTGGATTTACACAGGATTCAGGCTAAGAGGAATGGACAGCTTATCAATCCATCCCATACTTTAGTCAGTAGTCTCCCTTTTAGTCTTTATTTATTGTAGAAGTTCCTCCCTTGTACTGAAATTGCCCATACTGAATCACACAAAAATGTGGTCTTCTCTGTGCTTCTGAT
>NW_027320330.1:0-3016 GCF_032062135.1 Pyxicephalus adspersus
GATTGTAAGCTCTTCGGGGCAGGGTCCTCTCCTCCTGTATCACTGTCTGTATTAGTCTGTCATTTGCAATCCCTATTTAATGTACAGCGCTGCGTTGGCGCTGCGTTCATGTTGGCGCTATATAAATCCTGTTTATTAATAATAATAATAATAATATTAATAATAATAATAATATCCCAACAACAGAGGTGGGACTAATAGGACCATCCAATGATAGCAGGGTGGGGGCAATCTGAGGGGCTGTGACCACATGGGTTATGGACACTCCCAACAGGCACTCGCTCTAGTCATTATAAACATTTTCATAAGTACAGGTTTTATGAACTGCCAACCCCCAGATTGTTTATCACCACAAAATACGAAGTTCATAGAGATCAAACTCGATATGTCTGGGACTTATAGTTTACAAGGACAGGCTAACTCTGGTTTCCAGGCTTTCCTGAGGCCTAGGAGATTAGTTCTACAAATCCCTTAAATAGGGGATAGGAACAAGACAGAAGGCTTTTCGGTGGCACTTAAAGAATACTTTCAAAGTGTATACATTTTTGATTAAACTTTAATTCCAAAAATTATTTGATTAAAATTGTGTACAAAAGGTTAAAGTATATGCACAGTATTGCACATACAGCAGAATACACATTTGATTTTAATAAGTCTGAATAGTGTTTGGATAATATATTCATGTGTCCCCTTCCCGACGCATTTCCCCCCTATATTGGGCTTCCTCAGGGGATATGGAGGATATTACAACACACTGAAGAGAGATGGTACAATTACATTTTTTGTTAAGTCTCAAAGGGACACAATAAAAGAACAAAAAAGGAACTAAAAAAAAAACTTCTAATACAAAAGTGTGTATTATCATATCTAATCATAATTGGCATTATATGTCACATAAAATATCGGTATAATTTATGCTAAAAGAGTTGAAAAGAATAATAGTAATAAATGAATAAATTAATTATATCACATATCATGGTTGAGGAATGGAGTGTATCACATATTGAATAAATAAGAATCTGGTTTCCAAAAAAGATAATAATAAGAATACACTTACAGTGCAGACTTATAATAACTTACGAAGCAGTGCAAATCGTGTGTTCTGTTATACACTTTAAAAACAATGATGATCCCTTTCAATAAACAAGAAACATAAGTTAATTTGGTAACTGACATCTGTTGTGTGTCTAAAACAACAACATTTTTCAATAAAAACTTATGTGAATTATCATGTTGGTGTCTGCTTGTATTTGTTCCCAAGTAAAGGGTGATTATTGTAATGAGGATGTTTTGGAGCATATTATATAAAACAAGAAACTGGCAAAATACCCTGTAAGATGAATCAGAGCAAACATTAGGGAGGTTCCATGTTCATAAATCCCCTTGCTAAATATCCTTTGCTAAATACAGTACTTACATGTTTATATAATGCTAAAGATGTTTCAGAACCAATTGATGTAACAAAGGGTTTGTAGACCAGTCTAAAGGATGGATGAGGATGTTTTCATCATAAGGTTTCGATGGTGGTGAAATAATTCCTATGGGTAAGATACTCACAGATAATAGAAGTATCCAGTAGGACGTTCGGGATCACGGACAAGCCGAGAAAAACAGCCATCCCCATGTCCCTGGCGTCCCACTAAATACAGGATCCCCCGCAGCTGAACATAATCAGATCAGCTGCAGTGAGTACTGCATTTGTGAGACAGAAGTCCCGTGTTATGAGATCACAATGTTAACAAGATCTCTGTGTTTACAGTGTATGGGCAAAGGGATATTGTTGTAAACAGGGCTTCCGCCCTGTTATCACTTTTAAAGGGATATTATTGCTTATACCAAATTAGAAGGAATGTGTACTGTCTGGTTTATACAGAGCAGAATGCAGGGCATATAAGAACAGAAGAAACGTATACTTGCGCAAAGCAAGCACATGTATGAAATAATTTTTTTCCCAGTCTACCTTTATTAGACACCCCCCTCTTCCACTTCATAAAGATTCAAAGTTTCATCCCTTATCTAACTAACTCGCATAGACATTATGGACATAATAGGCCCCCATTGGGAAGAGTTGCTCATCATCCAAATACGATGAAGAAAAAAGCAGAGAGTTGAAACCCTTTCTTCAGATCCTACAGAATCAGCAGATCCCTTATAGATGGGGTTTCCCCTTTAAATTGGTATTTACAAGCTATCTCATCCATAGAGGAGGCCAGAAATCAGTTTCAGGAAATGAGACTTTATGCCTGTGATCAATATGAGAAATCAGGCCATGGGGAGAATCCTAATCCTCCAATATCACGGATATCTGAAGTACACCAGCAAAAGAGGACTAAGGAGCCTAAGGCCACAGATCCACTCAGACTCTCTCAGAGCAACATTTGAATATTTAATTTTTTTTTTGTTCAAGGGATATGGAAATAATGTTGGTCAATAATGTATGAATGCCCCTTTTCAAATGGATACTATGTTCTGATAAATCTAAATACAAATCTATTAACTTATTTGGGATACTAATTTTGTATTTGTTAGGAGCATAATTTTCTTTTAACAGCTAGTTAAATATTTAGAGAGTTGCTTGATGTTACCTAGTATTTATTATTGTGCCTTGGTCCTGGTGTAGAAGTCACTGCGCTCCAATATCCAGGGATATCCCCCACCATTTAATTAAGGTATATGCCTGACAACAGTTTCGGTGTGACAGAAAAAATTCTGTCTTCTTTTGTTTATATTGCATTTTTGTATTATCAGAAAGGGCGGATGCAGGGTGAGAGCAGGTCTCCACTCTGCATTCCCTGGGCATACATATTATGCATAATGTCTAGTGTTTTGTTTCTCTGGTGTCTCCACTGTGTTAGTCTGTATCTTTTCCCTTTTGTTTCCAGTGTAAGGCAGGCGGCATACTGTACAAATGTTTGTGACAGGAAAGAAGTACCATATTTTTCGCCGTATAAGACGCTCCGGAATATAAGACGCACCCAATTTTAAAGGAGGAAAATCTAGAAAAAAAAGATTCTGA
>NW_027320331.1:0-3016 GCF_032062135.1 Pyxicephalus adspersus
CTGAAGGAAACGTCCTGGTGTAGATTAGCCCATGGGAATGCAGTCCGTGTTGACTAAAGCTGCATACACACGTCCAATAATTATCGTTAGAAATGAACAATGAACAACCGATTGGCCAAAAAAAAGTGACCAAGGATGCCGACGAACGAGGATCGTCGTTGGAAATGAACGACCGCCACGGTGGATCTGATTGGCCGACGATCTTTCACTATCTATCATGTGTAGGTCATTCAGTGATTGTGCATGTGTCTGCGGTACACTTTCTCCTTTACATGTCCCTCCCTGCATCGTTTAAACGATTGTATCTAGTGTGTGGACACTGTTGGTGGATTATATATGAACGATCATATTGTTACAGCATGTACAGAATTGTGCACAATATGATTGTTCAAGTATAATTGTGCATAATCGTTGATCGGTCGTAATCGTTTGTTTTCTAACAATAATTATTGGAAGTGTGTACCTAGCTTTAGCCTATTATTGATGTGAGAGGTGCTCTTTAATACTCATGTGAAGTACAGGGGTATGTAATAGTGTTAGGTATCTCTTTATAAAGTATCTTTTTATGTATCCTTTTATAATGTATCTTTTTACAATGTATATTTTTATGTATCTTTTTACAATGTATCTTTTTACATCTGTTTGGAGGCTGTAGAAACTCTACACAGTGCTGAAAAAAACCTGAATTTTTCCTCCCATTGACTTTAATGGTGTTCGACTTTGAAATTCGACCACCCGAATAATTTTGCTACATTCCAGCGAATAGCTGCCAAATCGAATAGTGAGCTATTCGACCAACACTAATGATTGATCTCAGGCATGTGCAAAAGGAGCAGCTCATAGCCTCCTGGAATACATGATGTATGTGTTTACTGGATCACCCAGGTTCACCCATGATAGTCTATATTCTCCAGTGTTGAAGAACTTTAATAAATCTGGCTCAAGGTGTAGCTCCCTCTATTGCACAAAAAGACATACTGTACTATAAAGATTTACAGTAACATTTTAATTTTTTTGCCCTCAGTATACATCTACCTATTGGGTTTTAGGCTGCTAATTAAATCAAAATTACCATAGTCCACACCAACGTCACACGCCTTCTCAAGTCGTATTTGTGCATCCACTTCCTCTAACTGTTGCTGAAGGAAGCAGTTTTCTGCAAAACAAATATTTTTATATATATATGGTTGTAAAATATATAAATAGGTATACAATGGTCCATACATTTAGCTGAGATGGTAAAACAATTTGTAAATTTCCTTTTAAATAGTATTTTTTTCTCACAAATATCAACCTACCAGTACCCCAGTCTGTATTCATATAGGCCTCATATTGAACACTTCCCAATGAGCTAATTATTAGGAAGAAAAAGTACTGGTTTCACATCATTGGTGTGTTGTTCTACCATCCAATTAAAGCCCATGGAGGCACCCTGACCTAGCTGTATGGCAATAACTGTAATAGAAAAACAAAATTCTAGGACCCAGCTTTGCTTTCTGGCACAAGGGACTTAAAAGAGGAAATAAGAAAACCAAGAACTACAAGTTATTATTTTTGCAGGATGACCAGTTCAAAGTTTTTTTTGGGTTACGTATTTTTTTTGTCTGCTTTACCATAAGCTATGACTATAATTAACCCACAGAATCATGTTAATAAAATAAATAGCCCCAACAGTTTTCTAGGATGTTCAAACCCATTAGGATTTGTGTTACTTGAGATAGATCAGCCATACACAAAAGGAAATTGGCTAGTAGTGTAGCATAGCCTTTGGCAAATTGAATCTGATGGTCTCTTGTGAAGTATTTATGTTGGGAAAAATGTTCTTCTACTCTTCTTCTAATGCTTTTCTTGCTAGTCCAAACCTTTTTTTAAAACCAGTCTTTCAATTTACCACCAGGAGCAAGGCAGGTCTGTTTAAGCTCCAAGTTTAAGCTCCGAATCAAGAATCTCCTCTCCTATCTCAGGTTCTCCAAACACGCATGGCTGACTGGTAAACACCATGCTACAATCTTACCTTCAGCACAGCGACACACCTCCCCTTGACAGATCTTGCCCAGAAGGGAACTCTCCTTCTCCACATGGTAGAATTTGGTACAACGGTTTTCTGTTTGTAAATTAGAAAAAGAAGCTTATTTTATTGTAGTATTGTGCATTTTGCCAGATATCAGGCCACTCTCCCATACTGAGCAGACCCAGCTGTTGGATACCTATAAGAACAGACTAGTTGTCTCATTGCCTATATTCCCGTGGTTTACGCCTGGTTGAAGAAGATTTAATCTGGTTGATACCACTTTGATGAATCCTGTCTTTTTTTTATTTCGCTCTCTATGGATGCCACCATTTTAAAAAACTATGACCTACATTAAAACCTTTGGTATCTTCATCACTCAGGGGTTTCTCTGTTGAAAAGTGAGAGCCAAGGACAGGAATCCACTTTGTACTATACCAGTCATTGACATGCATAGTAAGACATCAGATGATGACAGCTGCTATCGCCCAGGGATCTGTGCGATACCATACCATACTTGACATTGGCAGGTAGAATACAGTTCAACTGATTTGACCACTAGACACAGCTGTCTTAGTGCTGGACAGCCCTACTATACCTGCCATCAAAAACTGTCCACTATAATGAAAATTGTAAAGTATAGCTCTTTTTTATAAAACCATGAGATTTCAGTGGGTTTCCCTACTATAATGTAATTTTTTGGTGATTAAATAGGTGAACAAAAGTGATCATTTGAGCTCTTACCTGGTGAGTAATAATCATATACAGTGACTGATGCAGGTTGGATTAGACCCACTTTAAAGTATTGATGAAGATTGAACGTCAGACACGCATCCTCTGTGTGGGATATCTAAACAATGGATAAAAGAAAATCTTAAAGTGTATGACAAGCTAAACGTTAGTGTTAGTTTTAAATTCATTAGGAAACCCTTCGGGTTTCTATTGTTATGTGGGACGCTGTATATTAGACCAAATGTTTGAAGAGTAAGACTTCAGTGATCCAGCAAA
>NW_027320332.1:0-3015 GCF_032062135.1 Pyxicephalus adspersus
TTTAGTAGCCAGTTTATGTTTCCTTATTCTAGTCCACATATCCACACATTCCCGGCTCCTGTTTTGTCTTGAGGCCATCTCCAGCCATCCTGACCCAAAAGAACATGCCATTCATGGAAAAAATCATCAAATTTAATGTTTACTTTTGCTTAAGTTTGCTTTTACCTCACTTTTACATTATACCACATTTTTGCAGGTGTATTTTTTACCTTTTTTACTTTTCAATGCAATTTTTAATGTCATATATAGAAAAATTGAAAAAAATTTAGGGCAAACAATGCAATGTGAAAAACAGTTCTTTAGTTGGGTTTTATTTATTGCAGAGAACACATCTAATGTTATGTGGTGTAACTAATATTATGTGATCCACTGTTGCTATTTTATTATTATTTCAAAAGGACAGACAGCAGCTGTTGTCTCAGCAGTAGACTTTAGTCTAGGGATAGGGTTTTAGCATGTAATTTAAAAATGTAAAACTTCTTGTTCAAAAAAGGTTAGTAGAAAGTGAAAAAAATGTCTACCAATGTAAGAACATATGTCTTCTATGGATTCCACTAGTAAACTAAGGTTAATTAATGTGTAAATGTAGAGAAGAGCATTGTTTCTAAGGAAGGTTTAGCAAACCCCCCTTTCGTGTTTGAAATGTATATAAAAATGTATATATTCTTACAAACACTGACTTTGATTATGCACCTTGTTCAGTTGCAGTTTGAAAGCTGTTAGTGTGAGAGTTACCTTTCTTTTCATTTAAAGTACATCAGACAGTATACGCATTCTTGAAACTGTTGAGTAGGAACCATTAGGTCCAGACTGGTGGTAGTAGCTTTCTTCTTTTGCTGCTTTAGGACTTAGTCCATCTCACAAGGTAAGAGGAGGCCTACAAAAGTGTGATACGGAGTTCCTCAGGTCCAGGAAAGGTGGAATGTCATTGTGAAGTAAGAAGCATATACAAGATATCTTACTGCTAAAATATTAAAATATCATTATGATGTCAGTAATAAGAGTTACATACACTGTAATGAAATTATCTTTTAAAGTATAACAGGTATACATTGAGAAGGTTTTCTTTAAATTCTAAAGAGACAATGGTAATAACTGCCTAGTCAAACCAAAGAGATCAATGTAAAAGATAAATCCAATAATCAGTTATACGCAGTATTTAATTAAATATGACTTCCTAATATTATTCTTCAAAGGCACTAATATTTTTGGTATAATAATGTATAAAATTATAATTTTTTATGAATAGTAATAGTATATTTGTATTGGTATGATCTTTGAAAACTAATAATTCAGAGAGATGAAGCCAAGATATGTTTATTATAAAATTATTAAATATTTCTATACTGGTATTTTCATTGTAAAAATTTAGATTGTACCTAGCAAAAAAAAACTTTTTGATGATGTTATATGTTACTTGTCAAATGTTAATTTGTTGTAATCATTTTGATTAAAAGCATAATGGTATCAAAAGATAACAATTGTTAATAAATTCTGCAAAATGTGTACTGATTTATGTGACTATATGGTGTGTCTTGTATGATACTTTATTAGGTATATATTTAAGTCAGTTGGCTTAGGGGACACTTTCTGTAGAATGCTAATGGAAAGCTCTGAAAATCTTTTATGGAAATCAAAAGTAGGCTGTAGCCTTGTGCATATTTCTTGTAATAAACAAACTATTTTAGTTTCTGCTGAATTGTAGAAAAAAACAGTAATTCTAACAAATGAGTGTGAGCTCATCTCTGTTTTTTTACAAGCAATATTTCTAAACGTAATGTTCATTTATGTATGTTTGGCAATACTTTGTGAATTCTAAGTCTGATTTCTATTACTATTTGTTTGCTAGGTGTGGGGATTCTTGGTGGTAGGTAGTGTTTCTAGTTGAAGTCTATCAAAACCTAGAAATTATGAATGCAGGGTCTGGAGATATTGGAGCTGAGTCTTTGGGCCTGATTTATTAAAGCTCTCTAAGGCTGGAGAGGATACACTTTCATCAGTGAATCTGGAATGAATCTTGTCCAGGATGCAAATAGCAAATTATTTTAAGAAACCCATTCCAGGTTTTCGGGATCACACAGCTTCACTGATGAAAGTGTATCTTCCCCAGCCTTGGAGAGCTTTAATAAATGTCCATTGAATCAACTGATAACTAGTGTAAAAAAATTCTTTGAATAATAGCAAAGCAGAACCAGTCCCCAACAAAGGGTCTTTATTTTCTAGTGAGGCAGATCAAGGGAAAGAGAGACTAATTTGGAAATACAGTGAACAGGTGGATACTGTGGGGTCTAGCCTTCCCAAGCCTGGGGTCCAACTTAGCAAGAGCTTAGGGTCCAACTTAGCATAGGCTTGGGGTCCAGCCTATCCAGGGGCCTGTGTCTAGCGAGTAGGCCTGAGGACGAGTGCAGATGATTGGCTGGGAAAGGAGTCCATTTAGTCATGCTAATTGTGAAGATGGCAACCTGCAAATTCTTTGATATTCAGAACTGTTGCAAGATGGGCTGTCTTATCCAAGTGGAGGTGGAAACCTGAGTTAAGATACTTATTGAAGTTGAATGGGAGATCCTTAAAATTCCATATTGAAAAGGGGAGGTTTGCCTACATTCTGGTGTTTGATTTTACCCCTCCAGATAATGAACTGTCTGTTCAGACATTTTGTAACCCAGCCATCCTCCTTGTTGCTCAGCAAGCTGCTAAATAACCCCTTAGACCAGTCTTGCTCAACCTTTTTTACATGGGGAAGCCCTGAATATACCTTTCAGGTCATCTCTCTTGTTCCCTTTTGGGATCCCCAAAGGGAGTGAAGAATGCAGCCAACATTGCTGACCAGTAGGAAGAATGTCAGCCTTACAGATAGCCAAATAGAACATTGGTGTCACCTAAACTGACCTGAGAGGAGCAAATCGCTCAAGGAACACCTAGTAACCTTTGAAGGAGCCCTGGTTAAGAAATGCTAATCTAGACTAAATTATGAACTTGCAAAAACTCTTACAGGAGTAAGTGCTACATAGACAA
>NW_027320333.1:0-3014 GCF_032062135.1 Pyxicephalus adspersus
GGTGTACAAGGAGACAGTCACGGTGTACAGGTGAGGATGACCGGTGTAGAAGGGGACAGTCACGGTGTACAGGTGAGGATGACCGCTGTACAAGGGGACAGTCATGTTGTACAGGTGAGGATGGCGGGTGTACAAGGGGACAGTCACGATGTACAGGTGAGGATGGCGGGTGTACAAGGGGATAGTCACGATGTACAAGTGAGGATGGTGGGTGTACAAGGGGACAGTCGCGGGGTACAGGTGAGGATGGTGGGTGTACAAGGGGACAGTTACGGTGTACAGGTGAGAATGACCGGTGTACAAGGGGACAGTCACATTGTACAGGTGAGGATGGCGGGTGTACAATGGGACAGTCACAATGTATAGGTGAGGATGGCGGGTGTACAAAGAGACAGTAAACAAGGGGACAGTCACGGTGTATAGGTGAGGATGGTGGGTGTACAAGGGGACATTCACGGTGTACAGGTGAGAATGACAGGTGTACAAGGGAATAGTCATGGTGTATAGGTGAGGATGGTGGGTAAACAAGGGGACAGTCACGGTGTATAGGTGAGGATGGTGGGTGTACAAAGGGACAATCACAGTGTACAGGTGAGGATGACAGGTGTACAAGGGGACAGTCATGGTGTATAGATGAGGATGGTGGGTGTACAAGGGGACAGTCATGGTGTACTGGTGAGGATGGCGGGTGTACAAGGTGACAGTCATGGTGTATAGATGAGGATGGTGGGTAACCAAGGGGACAGTCACGGTGTAAAGGGGAGGATGGTGGGTGTACAAGTAGACTGTCACGGTGTACAGGTGAGGATGACGGGTGTACAAGGGGACAGTCATGGTTTATTGGTGAGGATGACTGGTTTACCAGGGAACAGTCATGGTGTACTGGTGAGGATGGGGGGTGTGCAAGGGAACAGTCACGGTTTATTGGTGAGGATGACTGGTGTAAAAGGGGACAGTCATGGTGTATAGGTGAGGATGGCAGGTGTACAATAGAACAGTCACAGTGTGTAGGTGAGGATGGCGGGTGTTCAAGGGGACAGTCACGAAGTGCTGGTGAGCATGGCGTGTTCTGAGGAGCAGATGGTGTGGAGCCTCATGTGGTTCATGTTGCTTCATGCAAGTTTCTGCTGTACACTTTCTCCTTTACATGTCACTTCCTGCATTGTTCAAACGATTGTATCTAGCGTGTGTACGCTATTGGTGGATTATATTTGAACAATCGTATCGTTACAGCATGTACAGAATTGTGCATAATAGAATAGTAAAAAATAATTGGGAAAAATCGTTGATTGTTCGTTTTCAAACGATAATTATTGCACGTGTGTACCTAGCCTAAGGCTGGGTACACACAATGGTCGGCTCATCTCAGTGATAACCTGACATGACAATGGAGGAGAGCACAGTGGGGTGCCCATTCCCCCCTTTCCATGGAGTAGAACAGTGCTGTGTTCCTTCATCTGTCAAACTTTTGCATCTGGAAATTATCAGGAAAGATTTATTTAAATATCTCTATAACCCATTCCAACAAAATTCACCATTCAGCCCCTCCAGGCACTCGCATACTTTGCTCAGCTTTATACGTTATCTTGGCAGATTGTCCTCACTCAGATTGATGAACACAGAATCTGCTATCAGAAGTTGTCGGTACCTCTCCTGGATGTGTTTCTGCGCAGTCTAGTGGGAGGTGAGAAGATTAAAGTACCACCTAGTGTGCTGTGTAATGTATGGGTTGTGTGCTGTGTGTCATATGCTACGCCTTGTGTCATGTGCTGCGCCCTGTGCTGCATGTATGCTACATGCTGTGCTGGGATTTACCCCGGCAGCACCACTCAGTGTGCACTAAGCCAGACAATCCGTGTTAGAACTTTGTTACCTTTCATACCTCTGCTTGCTCCATAAAATTCCTCCCATCCCCTCCAGCCAGCTTTTCTGCTGAGGAGTAACCGGCTGTAATTCCTGGCAGCATCCATCAGGACAGAGGAGAAGGAGGACAAATGCTGGGAGAAGATAGAAGTCTCCTCCAATCCTCACCGAGCCAACAAACTGACAGATGGAAACCCCAAATCATACTGGGAGTCAAGTGGGAGCACCGGATCCCATTACATCAACATTTCCATGCACCGAGGGGTGGTGATCCGGTAAGTGGGAAGATCATTTCTGTATGTGCCGTCCCTTGTGCCCCCCCCCGATTAAAGTACCACCTAGTGTGCTGTGTAATGTATGGGTTGTGTGCTGTGTGTCATATGCTACGCCTTGTGTCATGTGCTGCGCCCTGTGCTGCAATGTGTGTCGTGTGCTGTGTAGTGTGTTGTGTGCTGTGTGTCGTATGCTGCGCCGCGTGATGTGTATCATATGCTTTGCCGTGTGTTGTGTGCTGCGCCGTGTGATGTATGCTGCACCGTGTGTCCTGTGCTGCACCCTGTGCTGCAATGTGTGTCGTGTGCTGTGTGTCGTAAGCTGCGCCGCGTGATGTGTATCATATGCTGCGCCGTGTTTCGTGTGCTGCGCCGTGTGATGTATGCTGCACCGTGTGTCCTGTGCTGCGCCCTGTGCTGCACTGTCTATCGTGTGCTGTGTATCGTATGCTGCGCCATGTGTTGTATGCTGCACCGTGTGATGTATGCTTCGCCGTGCCATTTGATGTATGCTGCGCCATGTAATGAATGCTGCGCTGTGTGTCGTGTGCTGCGCCGCGTGATGTATGCTGCATCATGTGTCGTGTGCTGTGCTTTGTGTCGTATGCTGTGCCATGTGATGTATGCTGCGCCGTGTGCCGTGTGCTGCGCCGTGTGATGTATGCTGTGCTGTGTGTCGTGCCATTCGATGTATGCTGTGCCATGTAATGAATGCTGCGCAGTGTGTCGTGTGCTGTGCCGCGCGATGTATGCTGGGACATGTGTCGTGTGCTGTGTCGTGTGATGTATGCTACATGCTGTGCTGGGATTTACCCCGGCAGCACCACTCAGTGTGCACTAAGCCAGACAATCCGTGTTAGAACTTTGTTACCTTTCATA
>NW_027320334.1:0-3013 GCF_032062135.1 Pyxicephalus adspersus
AGATGGATAGATAGATAGATAGATAGATAGATAGATAGATAGATAGATAGATAGATAGATAGATAGATAGATATATACATAGATAGATAGATAGATAGATAGATAGATAGATAGATAGATAGATAGATAGATAGATAGATGCGCCTATACCATTCCGAGTTATATAATATTTGATAACACATATATTCATATTGGTCATTGTTCATCAGAACAAAGTTATCCCCCTTATTGGAGGGTTTAATTACTAGATCTCTGTTGTTTTGTAATCTCTAAAGAGCTTCTTGTTGTGAATAGTTAAAATTACCCAAAGGTTTGTTCTTTTTATTAGAATTATTCTCACTAAGGACATTGGAGAGAAAAATATCAAGATGTCATAATGCTCATGATACTGCTAGGAAAATGTCCCTGAAGCATTATCTTACACATAGTAAACTTCCCACTCTGTTAGAGGAGGAAGCGGAAAGTTTTGAGAGACCATTTAACACAGAGGAACTGTAGTTGGCTATTTCCCAATTGAAGGCTAGGAAAAGTCCAGGACCAGATGGATTCTAAACCCTTTTTTACAAAACCTTTGACACCATCTTGACCCTGCATCTTTTAAAGGCAGTAAATAGCCTATCAGAGGGTTTACCCGTTACTACCAGATGGACAAAAGCCCATATTACAGTTTTGCCCAATCCAGGAAGGGACGCACGCTATGGTATTAATCACAGGCTGATTTCTCACCTTAATGTTGATATTAAATTGCTGGCCAAAATGTTGAGTAATCAGATTATAGCTTCTGTATCCAAACTAATAGGTTTGGACCAGGTTGGTTTTCCTCTGGGCCGAGAGGCTCGGGATAATCCCACCAAAGCTAATAATTTGCTTCACTGAGCACAAACTAATGGAGTGAATGGTATGTTCCTATCCACTGACACTGAAAAGGCTTTTGACAGGGTGGTATGGGACTACATGTCTGAAACTCTACATTAAGTTGGATTTCAGAATTGCATGATTTCCTGGTTCGGGTCGTTGTATCGTTCATCAACAACGAAAATTTAAATTAACGGCATATTCTCAGAGGAAATAACTTTTGGTAATAGCACCCAGCAGGCTTGCCCTCTGTCACAATTGCTATTTATTTTAACTCTGGAACCTTTTATTAGAAGGGTTAATCTGAATCAGGACATCATGGGATTTACAAGACAGCAGCATATGTTGATGACCTGTTGTTCTTCCTTACACCATTATCAATACCAACTTTACTACAAGAAATGGAACAGTTTCACATACCACCTCCCTAATTTATGGTTACCTAAATCAATTTACTCCTGATCGCTCACAGAGATTTAAACTAAAATGGGAGCAAGAATTAGGCCTCCAAATTACAGACGAACAGTGGAAAAGGGCTTGTTTTTTGGCATATGAATGTTTTATAAGTACCAGATTGCAGGAGAATGCACATAAGATACTTACCTATTGGTACTAGACAGATACCAAAATTCATAAGATAGCCCCTCAGAAATCTGATGTCTGTTGGCACTACAATTCTGAGATAGGTACAATGACACACATACTGTATGGTGGGGATGCCCCGGATACAAAATTTCTGGAAGGAGATTGCAACTTTCAGCCAACCTATTACTGGTTCTGCATTACCTTTGCAACCAGAGGTATGTTTATTGCACCTACACAAAACATCTTTGAAAAAATAAAAAAATAAAAAAATGCACCTATTAAATGTAGCTCAAAGTGTTATTCCGCTGTTTTTGAGATTCCCAATTGTAAAACAGTGGTTAAGCCAAGTTCATTCAGTTTATGTAATGGAAGAAGCAAAAGCTATTAGCCTAGAAAACATAGACAAATTTTCTGCAATATGAGATGCTTGCATTGTTTTCAAATGTACTGCTGTGTACCAAGCCGATTTGCGCCGATTTGCATAGTATTGTTCTTTAAATGTGATATCTTGTTATTCTTATTTTTACTCAAGAACCAGTCTATATCAATGTTATGTTTACATGTTTTATTCAATAAATTTGAGGAAAGTGAAGAAAAAAAAAACAAGATGTCTATTTTGGCTTAAAATGAAAAAAATGTTGATGGCAAAATTTCTGTTCTAAACTTGATTCCTGTATTTCAGAAATATCTTCTTGGGTCTCCCCATATAATTCTTCCAACAATGATGTTAGATCTTTTAGAGCTCTCATTTCCGCTCCTATGGTACTCTCAGTATGTTGTTTCCCTACTCTTCCTATCTGTGTATGTTCTATTCTTTCTTTATTATACATTACTTTAAGTAATATTCTCCTTGTGAAAAGCATTATATCCTTCACAATGTAAAAATTTTGCATATTATAGTTAGGGCAGAAAATAAGGCCAAGAGAAAGTACGCTCATCTCATCAATAAAAACTTGATGTGATGATAAGCTTATAATCTCAAAGGTGTATTTATTATTTAATTCTTCTTTTAAAATGTTCTAATTGGGTTGGTTTTTGTGTGGTGGAAACAGATTGTGCAGTTGGGCACAGAACTCCCTCCAGAACCGAGAGACAAACTGAACCCCACAGTCTGAAACAATGTTCTCTGGAGCCCCATGCAGGCGGAACACATGAAACACAAATAAACTTGGGTAGTGGTATGAAATGGGCTTGCTTACTGAAGCGATCTACCTCCACCCACATCGCCGTAAACCCTAAGGACCCTGGAAGGTCCGTGATGAAGTCCATGGATATGTGGGTCCATGGAACAGCAGGAATGGGCAGAGGAAGCAGAGTGCTGGAGGCAGCGACACTGGAGGACTTACTCTGAGCACAAACTGGGCATGCACGAACATAGGATTCGACATCCACTGCCATGTGAGGCCACCAAACATGTCTTTTTACTAAATCTAGGGATTTCTTAATTCCTGGGTGGCCAGCAGTCTTAGACTCGTGTAGATTGTTTTTAAGCTGTTCCTTCCTCTGAATTATTTGTAAGGCTAAAAAGCAGCACAATTGTCTTGTTAAAACTCAGTTGTTTGATGCGCATAGT
>NW_027320335.1:0-3013 GCF_032062135.1 Pyxicephalus adspersus
GTTGGTTACTTTTTTACGAACGATTTTTTGCCCAATCGATCGTTCGTCGTTCGATTGGAACGATAAAAATTGGAAGTGTGTACGCACCTTAGGAATATATGAGGGGGTGGGAATGGGGAAGTAGTCGGCAATACAATGAATGATGAATCAATTATGCGCATACTGTGTAATGAGGTAACGATTCTAATAAAAAATAGAGATTAAGCAGTAGTTTGAAGTGAGAGATGTTAAAAGTTAAGATAGACGTATACAATTTAAGAAGTTTGAAGATTGTGTTGTATAGCCTTATACTGTTATGATATTATCTGTTGGAATTTGAATGATTTATGACACATTTTTTTATTGGCTTGTTTGATTTATTTGTATGATTAAAATGAAAACTAATAAAGAAATTGAAACAGAAAAAAATGATACAGAGGTGTGCTATCAGCATCATCACTGCTAACCTTTGGCTTACCACAGCCTGGCTTTACCTATACAGTATTAGCACTGCCTCTCTTGCTAAAACCCTCCTTCTGTGAGTTTCAGTGTCTGGGGGGATGTTATTGCATCACACTGGATTTGGTATTTGTTTATATGGCCATGGAGGAGTTTTTATTACTTTGGGTTTATACGTTTTTAAACCAGTGTTTTATATCCATTTTGTACTGTACATCTGAACATGTACATTTTGTACATTTTGTACATCTGAACACAATCTTTAATTTAGAAATAAAGATGTATTATATGACATTCTAATTCAGGCATGCTGTCTCTCATTAAAGCCTCAAGCAGCACCATCAGATGTGATGTATAACTCTTATGACCTAATCATTTGACTTTTCTGCTTTAGCTGTTTAGTTGTTTTATTTAATAATATAATAAGGAGATGCATACATGAAATCAAATTAAAATAAACCCCCTCAGAGCTCCATCTGCTTCTTGCCTGTTAGAATATAAAATATTCATAATCATATACAATGTATATATATATATATATATATATTGTATGTTTAGTCCTAACTATAATAAAAAACGCCAGTAAGAAAGAAATAGTGTACAAAATATAAAAAATGTACCATTAAATATTCCAATTAGGCAGATGGAATTCTTTACTGGACAAATTATATTACCTATCAAATTTGAAGCATTTATGTCCTACACTACCCTATTATATACCAGTGTTTGAAAGCACTGAGTAATGGCAGTGAAAGACCACTTTTTTGCACAAATATGGATATATGTTTCTCCCAAGCTTTTTATATTTACCTCCTAATAGGTATGCAGTTGATAATGCAGTCCACATATGAGTGGGTTTTGTTTCAAACCTGGCCATTAGGACCTGCAGCACAATAGTAATTGTTGCTACACAATGGAAATTAAAGCCTCACCATCAATTACTTACTTCATAGGTCACAATTACTCAGCTACTTTCTAAGCATTATGTAGTTAATTTGTTTTTCAATAACTGATTGTTTCTTGTAGTGTGTTTTTCCTGACCAAGAATATCTTAAAAAATGGTTAATGTTTATTGATAGCGTTACATCAAATGTGCTGCGTCTTGGCGTGCAGCGATTATGTTAATGCATTATGTGTATTACTAGCAATTTCACATTTGGGCATCATAATGAAATATAAGCTGTAATGGTAAGCAGTCAGCAGTAATCACCAAAGAAAACAAACTACAATGATTAGTTGAAAGCATAAAACTTATTTCTTTGAATTTCTCACCTGGCAGGTTCATGCTGTCAGCAGTAAGGGAAATAAAACATATTCTGGCAGGTAATGTTAGAATACAGTATAGTAATCCCACGCTAAATGTTCTTACCCACAGGGATTCTTTTATTACATTTTCATTATTTAGAGACATATACTTTATTAAGTAAAGCACTCACAAAAACTATGCAGTACAACATATCCAAGTATGACATCATAAGACGCCATTAGGTTCTTCATAAGACATATATAAAGGTTTTATTCCACTGCTAGAACTTTTTTTAGTATGCATATACTAACTTTCTGAAAGTCAGAGTTTAGGTGTTTGTTTATCTTGCAATGGAGGATGTAATGCTGGTGCCCCAGCGGCAAATTGTGAAGAACAGGCATCGTACTATTATAGAAAAGCCTACCTAAATTCAACATTTTTACTTTACATAGAAGGGTGGACAACCCATCTATGTAAAGGTAAAAATGTTAGGGTTTTTCTTTTTTTAAAAAAAGGGTGCAGCATCGCCTCTAAGTCTTGATTACCGTGTCAATGGAGACTTAATGGGAGTGCAGAGCCTTCCAGGATACTTACACTACACATCCAGGGAGGCTCTGGCTGCATGCACAGTGAGATCGGCTCTCTTTTTTTCCCCAGCTCTACCACCCGATCTCGCACCAGCACGGTGTGGGATCGGGTGATGAAGAAAGAACAGGGAAGATTGATGATGGCTGCGCTCAGCGCTTCCTCTGCGCCAAGATGAAGAGGAATTTCAAACCAACAGGGGACTGCATCAAGGGAAAGACCAGCGCCATCGAGGGACCTGCGTCATTTTTTTGTTTTTTGTTTAGTTCCACTTTAATGACAGTGGGGTGTTCTCAGAGTGGATTATTTCAGTTTGCTGCACAGATTTCTGCAGTATAACAGAATTCCCACCACTTTTACAACTGTAATAGTATTAATAGCTTGTACAGGACCACAAGGATGGGTCCTGGATGGGAGATGTGTTTCTCCCTTACATAGAGCATGGGCTCTTTAAAAACAGGGGGTACTCTGGGAAAATTGTTCAGAATAAGTAGTCAGCAACTCTGCAAGGGTGGTTAGCTTGATGGTTTCAGGGCCCTGGATTCAGAAGTCCAGGAAGGTAAGGAATGTATTGGGTGGGCCTTCCCATTCCACCCAGGTACACCCCTGAATTTGGCTATAGTCAGACAGGAGGTCTGCGATAAGTAGCAAAGGTGGCTGTTAAGCTACGTACACACGTCAGATTTTTATCGCCCGATAATCGGCATCGGACAATTATCGGGCGAAAATCTGCCGTGTGTACAG
>NW_027320336.1:0-3011 GCF_032062135.1 Pyxicephalus adspersus
GATATTCCATGGGAAGCTCCTTCTCCATCACTAATATTGGGTTTGGCTCTGTTCTATGCACCTGCTATGACGGTCTGTACATGATCAGAATTATTATTGATCTGCATTGCATAGATTGAATATCGCAGCATTTCTCAAATTCCTTGATTCCTAAACGTGTATGGTCGAAAGGTTTGAGAACGACATTCTTCCTGAAGGATGGCAGACTGCTAAATGCTGGGGGAAGGAGCCTAGCTGCTGAATCACTGCTCAGAGTAGGGGCTGAGCTACTAAATCATTGCACGGAGGAGGGGCTGAGCTACTGAATCATTGCACTGAGGAGGGCCTGAGCTGCTGAATCACTGCTTGGAGGAGGGGCTGAGCTGCTTAATCACTGCTCGGAGGAGGGGCTGAGCTGCTGAATCACTGCTCGGAGGAGGGGCTGAGCTGCTGAATTGCTGCTCAGAGGAGGGGCTGAGCTGCTGAATCACTATGGAGAGGAAACCAGGGATTTTAAAACAATACTGGGAGGAGGAGCTAAGCTGCTAAATCAATGCAGGGAGGAGAAGCTAAACTGCTCAATTACTTCTAGGAGGTGAGGTTAAATTGCTGAATCCCTATTGGTAGGTGATGAATCACTGAGCTGAGAAAAAAGCCAAATTAAGAAGCTTTTGCTGCAAACTTAAAATAAATACTACCCCACAGTGAGTTCAGCTACACAGGATAGTGAGGGCATGTTAGGGCCCATTTGTTTCTTTGTTAAAATGTGTTGGGCCACCAATGAACCTTAACATGCACAGCTTTGCACATGAGCCCTTTTGGGTAATGCAATGCACTTCCATGTGTTACCTTCCATAGCACAACAATGCAGGTGTGTTGCTTTTGCAATTCAGCAACTCATGTTATGTGCATTACTGTAACATGTATGGTAATGCTCTTTAAAGCAGAACTAAGATTATTTGATAAAAACAAGTGTTGGGTGGTTGAATTTCTCCCTCTTGCCATGTTTTATGTTATGCACATTCCCAGCCCATTTCTGGTTTCTTTATGTTGCTGAGAATGAAGCCAGGTAGCAGGGACATACTGTAATAAGTTCTGCGTACATGTGCAGGAGTTATAGTGCCTGTGGCTCCTCATTGGCTGAAGAGTAGCAACACCAAACTGAAAAGAAGTAGCCAGTAGGTAAGTCTGGTGTGCACCTGAACATCATAGCAAAAGCCACCCTAACACAAACAAGCTGCTTTATGTTCCACTTCAAAATGTATTTATTGCTTGTTACTTTTTCCTGTAATTTGTACATCTCAGCGGAGTGGAGAGATTTTGACATAAAAGATCTCTTTTTCTCAAAGGGTGGGTTTTTATTTCTTGGGTGCATTTGGAACTGTAGAACATATTCATGTTTAATTTATTTACAACAAATAAACTAATATAAAATAAACAACAAAATGAATAAATATTCACACAAAAGGCACATATAGTTATAAATACATCTGTAAAGCGTCTTCTTTTGTTTTTAAAATTCAACTTCATCTTTCATGGATGTAACGTTCTCTTTTTAGCAAATGTAGAATTTTCGGATGTCAGAGTGAACATACTGCACAGGTTTTACCCATCATACAAGTTTGGCAAACGTCCTTTTGAGGTTGAATGAACCTACCTTAAAGTACAATAAAGATTCTATGAAGATGAAAATATCATAACATCCTAGCATAACATTCAACAAAGAAAATACATCCTATCATAACATTCAACAAAGAAAATACAAAACTTTTGTTACTTTAAATTGAAAACTTTAAAAATGCTCAATTAGTTTAATAAGGGTTTTCCCAACATTAAACAATGTTTCCTTAACCCCTTTATAAACTGAACCCAGGCTGTCACCCATCTGTATTATCTACCTAAGTACATTTGTTATTCTACGCTTGCCAATCAACAGCGTTTACATTCCATTCAACAACATTCAGTCTGCACCATCTGCACCACTTCCAAGGATTTATAAATAGCTGAATGTTGATTAATTTGCACAGAACAAATATGCAACCACATTCAATGAACTTACTGCTACATGAATTGATTATAAATATAAAATAAAAAGGAACAGGTCCAGGGTGGTAGACAAACACACACATATACAGTATATCCTTCAATCTATTTTGCTACAATGGTGACATTTCACCAAAATCTGAAGTTTTGGTGAAAGGCAAAGTTGAATTTTCTCTCATTTATAGCCCTGAGATTGTCCATACAGCTGTGTAATAGATGGAAAAGGTATCGATAGATTGCTGCGTGTGAGAAGTAATTAGCTGTCCTCTATTGATGGCAGTAATTAACAGATGGGACAACAGAGGAGGAGGAGGCAGCATCTGCTTACATAAGCATTAAAGCTTAGTTCACACTGATGCAATGCATTACGCCGAATATTAGAGTGCACTGTGCTTTTTGCTCTGTGAAGATTTTTTTTTTACTTGTATAAGCCACTTGGATATGCTTAATTTATTGTAATAATTTCGGAATTTCTTATTCAAGGACTTCCTGTTATAGGGAGGTAATGCCTGGGCTTCTGATGGAGACTATAAGTGGCAGTTTATACACACATTACACAAAAATGGGCTGCTGTCATCATCATCAGGAGGCCTACTCTGGGAATGCCATGCAGCTTTGACTGAAGTGTATTTAGACATCAAGTGGCTGCAAAAAGTTTGCAGAATATCTCTGCAGGAATGAGTGAATATAATAGTTTTTAATTCCAAAATTTTCATCATAGTTACATAGTAAGTTAGGTTGAAAAAATACATAAATCCATCAAGTTCAACCACTAGTGAAATAAACATATCCCAGATATAAAACCATATGGACATAGTTGGTCCAGAGGAAGGCAAAAATACTCTGGTACAATTTGCTTCAATAGGGGAAAAAATCCCTTCCTGATTCCATGAGGCAATCGGATATTGCCTGGATCAACATTCAGTGTTTTTTTTACTTTAAAGCCTTAATACCCAGTTATATTCTGTGCTTCTAGAAAAACATCCAGC
>NW_027320337.1:0-3008 GCF_032062135.1 Pyxicephalus adspersus
ATGGATCCAACAGATGGACAGCTTGAAGTTATATGTTTATCATCTAAAAAGTGAAATTTGGGATTCTGGGCGAAAATATCTCAGGAGAGATCTATAACTTCACCAAGGCATTCAACCTAGCAGAGACTATGCAAACAGACATATCACTTGTTTCTGGTCTTTTTCTGCAACTAGTCGTTTGTTAGGAAAGTCCATGTACTAGCTAGGTATCATTAATTTCCCTACTATTCATCTTCTGAACCACTCTAATAATGTAATACTGTCCTCTTACCAGCTGTAACTTGTATTTCAGTTGATAGTGTCAGCAGTGATGTGGCAAATGGATACGGCCGTGACGCAGAGATTTATCTGATGCCTTGGCAAAGCTGTGATGAGGACCCTGAGATTGGCACACCCACGGACGTTGCCATTTATCATGATGCAAGACAATGGCTGCAGCTCAGTCCTGCTGAAGCTGCACCTCTCACAGGTATTATTTGGTCTTGAATCTAATGGACAGTGCTAGATTTTTCCAAACCCCTTTTGGACACTATCTGCCTTAATACACTGATAAATGTTATAGTTATTCCAATTTTACCAAAAAATAGCATAATCATTTTATTCATTAACGATATTACCACTATATGTAATATAAAAATTAATGCCTGTGTGATTTTTGAAGATCTTTAAATGGTGCTTGTGTTAAAATGCAAAACTTGCGAGTATTTAATTTGCTTAAAGCAATGTGTATTGTATCATAAACAATTGTCTTTTTGAAAAAAGGTACCTGTCAGTGTTCTCCCCAGCAACTTTTAGCTGGGCGCACCACCACCCAGCTGTTTTTGGGTGGTTATTGATGAGTTGGGTCATAATACAGGGGCTGCTACCCACCTACAGCTTCTTCCCACCCACCTTAAAATAATTTCTGGGTTGGGCATTGCCTGTTTTTCAGGCAAAAGGCAATCTTTTTTTTTTTTTAATTTGTTTTTTTTATTCCTTGTTTTTGTATTTTCTTTTTTTGCAACTACTTCCTGCCTTCGTGCATATACTCCATCGATGGCTGCATGGCATTTCTCAATGCAGATTACTTGATGGCGACATCAGTAAACCATGCTTAACAGGGTGGCAACACAAGGGCACAATTGTAATGCAGGGACATTTATTTGTAACATTTTAACTGGAAAGGCCTAACCAAGGACCATCAGCATGAGACATTTCAGTTAAAGAAATCTAAAGTATTGTAAACTCTTTTTTGACGGTTGTCACCAGAACAGCTGTTCCTATTGGAAGGTTTTTCTCCTGTTCCTAGTCTGTTGAGAACTCAAAGTTTGGAAAATTCTCAAATAATTCAATAATATTAATTTTCTGACCCAGTAGTAATAGGACATATTTTGCCTTTGGATGCACCTTAAAATGAATGTTTAGTGAAGTTTTACTCTAACTGTAATAATATGATGTTCCAATTTCTATTATAATGTATGCTAAACAGTTTTTTTTTTTCAGTCCCTCATATCTTAATTGTTTATTATATATGAACTTAAATTTGCTTCTGCTTGACAAACTGTTTTGATGTTCCTCTCATGTAAAAGCCAATAAACATATTTTTTTTTAAAACGCAGACATTTGGTTTTTAGTTACCAAACAGTACTGATACTTTGGTTTTTTTATGATGATTATTCTGTTCAGTACATCCTGCTTATAAGAAGTGCCTATCCCTTCACTATGTTCTGTTTGACAGCTTAGCATCCTTAGAACAGAATAGAAGAAGAACCTTTAGATTCACTATAGGAGTTGAGCTGTATTTTCCTGGTTTAGATTTGTTGGGCTGTGATATGAGGATGCCCTCAGTCCCCTTACATGTGAATGGCACTAGGGGTTCATTTACTGCATGCCTAATTTGGGTCTCTGCAACAACAGCTCATTTGTTTCTAATATTGATGTCTATTTAAAGTATAATTTGTCCTTTTTAAAACAACCTTGGACATTCCAGACACAAGAACTTATCAACACCTAATATTAAGGGTAAAGGTATAATTTATACAACATTTTGAGGAGTTTAGTTGGTTAGATTCAGGAGTTTAGTCAGTAGGGGGTAGGACATGCTGTCATCCTTCCTAAATACACTGAGATGTTAGGAATTCAGGAATTTGTCTTCACTTTGCAGCATTTCATATATTTTAAAGCTACAGGTGTCGTTTACTCCCTTAATCTTACTGTAGAGTTTAGACTCCTGAGAACAGTACACTGTTTGCACAGGTGTAATAAAAAACTTGTTTTTTGCCTTTTGTATGAACATTTATAAGTTTTAAAGAGATTAAGCAGACAAACTGAAAGGTTTATAGTGTTTCTGATCTATAAGTATTTTATTTGTTATCCACTTTTCTCTTTTTGCCTTCAGACAGCATTGAGTGCCTTGCTGGAGACTGTAGCATTATAGCCGGTGGTAATCTAGCTGGCTGGCACCCGGACTCAGCAGCCGTCCTGTGGAGGAGAATCTTGGGAATACTCGGAGATGTCAACAATATTCAGTCCGCCAAAATTCATGCAAAGGTGTTTAGCTACCTCTGTGAGCTGTGGTACAAGCTAGCAAAGGTATGGCTTTTGTGCCGCTTGTTTTACCTATAAATTATTAGTCTCTATTTCCAGTAGATGATTTGTTCATGATTTCCACTCAGGGTGGCTTTCATTTTTAAACCAGTTGTGGGGGGGGGAAGCAGTTACATTCTTAAAGAACGGTTTTGTAATTGCAAACCATGGGTTTTATTGGAATGTAGAAATATGGAAATATTTGACACTGGGAGATTATCGAAACATTTTTTCTTTATTAAAACAATCCTTGTAAATTTAAATCATCATGCTGTGTACTATTGTAGTATTACACGTACATGTAGAATTAAACCACATGGCAATTCTTTGTATTTCTTGGGGTCACTATTGGGGAGTTATCTGTTTTGGTTCCTTTGATTGTATACCTGATGTGGCCATTACAAGGAGTCACACCTGTAATCTATAAAGGTTTGTTCTTAAGT
>NW_027320338.1:0-3007 GCF_032062135.1 Pyxicephalus adspersus
CAGTGCACATGATAGCTGGTTAGCTCAAATCCAGATACAGTGCAGGTCATTTTGAGTTGTTGTGAGGGTTTCACTATCCCTGGATCTGATTCACTTAATGACTGACAGAAGACACCTGGAAACAAAATTAAGCTTTCTGAAATATTAGTGAATACACTAAAATTAATATAAAATATCATAAAAATATCATAAAAAATAATTAAAATATTAATATTTATCCTCTTACTCATAGGGAACATCACTAAAAAGAGCAAAACTGTGTCCATTGTTGCAGGTTTGTTGGGTGTTGATAGCAATGTCAATATTTCCTCCTTTTGTATATGTAGAAAATAACTGATTTGCATAACCAATGCAGTCAGTATCATAAAAATGGGTGGTTCTGATAGAAAAGAAACAGTAAACTGATATGAAAAATGACACATTCTCTAGTACCAAACACAGGTCATAATATAGTTATGATATAGAAGATACACAAAGTAAAATACCAGCTTTCTAATGTTTTAGGATCATTTAGCCATCCAAAGAAAGCTCAAGAGACAATAAATGCCAGGCTTAGTTTTGTGTTACCTTTTATCTTTCTGCACTGTATATAATTTGGTCAAAGGGGGTCAAAGGGGTAAAAAAGTCTCCATAGCTTTATCCTTTATCTAAATATCACACAATTAGGTAAACAACTAACGGTTGGATAAATAAGAACTTGTTTAGACCACTTATTGAGGTCTGCCAAAATACATATTAGGTACATTACCAAGTAGTGGGACTTTTAGGGCCAAAAATTATCCAAACATTATTTTTACATATAATAACATTTCTTTTATTTAAAAAATTAAAATTCATTTAATTAAAAAAAATCACACATCAGACAAACAAAACATTACATACAAGATCCTCCTTTTGGGGTTTTCCAAAAAGGATAAATTCCTTGTTTGGCGGATCTAATCTGTTTCTTCAGGATATGGGGGATCTGTATGTATGAACAGGCGAGTCTTCTCAGTAAATTTTGTAGGGGACAATGAGGAGAGCGGTGCTGACATGTATTTCCCCCAAGCAATTATCGGTAACTAGAGTAACATAATTTGTAAGGTAAATTTTTTTAAAAGCATGCTGGCTTTTCTTTTTATAATATATATTCTTTCTTTATATAATATATATATATATATATATATATATAATTATACATGCTACTGTACATATATATTAAAAGTTTCACAATTTTTTTGTTTTTTGTGTTTTTTTATTTAAAGTTTATTATTACATTTAATAAATATTGGACATATTTCAGTGAGTTATACATAAGAATAATAGACCTACAATGTAAAATAAAATTTAATGCAAAAAAAGTAATGCTTTTTGCATGAAAATACGGACATAGTTAGAATGCTAGGGGGGTTAAAGTGCAAACAGGCCACGTTTCACCCTGTAGGCTTCCTCAGGGGACTGGATGGGACTTGCAACATTTCTGAATAGAGCATAGTAATACATTTCATCAGATTGGCTAAGATTTTTGTGCAATTTATAATCATATTAGTATAATGGAAGTGGGTCTAAGATGCTAAAAATGTTGAATATTGTTGCAAAAGGTGTGTATAGCAATGAATTAAAAACACAATCATGAATAGTAAGCAAACATAATACATTTTCTGACAATATTGTAGTATATTCTTAAGCTATAATTGACTCATTGATAAACTAGGTGGTGGTTCATAAAGCATGCATAATGGTACATAGTAATACTAAGCATGTAAAATGGTATATAGGGACAGAGTGTTTTCTTCCTATGTGGTTAGATAGCATAAGTATATGATTAAACTTATTAGGACAATTTACTGTTACCAAGTGTCATGTATTGTTTGGTGGTAAAAGGCAGAGGTAGAACAAAAGGGGTAGATATCCACAAGTGTCTAAAAGGGTGAATATACAGTTTCACATTAGAGCTGGTTGATTAGGGTATACATGTCTCTTTCTAAAAACAACTAATACTAAGCAAGCAAATATATGTTTATATGTGCTATGAAAAATAAACTATACCAAGTCATATGAAGACTTTCTAGTGGTAGCATCAGAAAGCCTCAGCATTCCTGACAGAGGGGCTGTGATGCTCCATGCCTTTTCCTCCATTATTTGATGTCATGTCATTGTGTACCACCTTCTACTTTGCAATAACTAAATCTCACAGGAGCAGCTAATTTATTTCAGTTGTGGTGGCAATTACCACTTGTTGATTGTGGCTTTTAGGCGATTTAGAAAAGTCACAGTTATGCGATTGTTGCTTATAATATGCAGTGGTAGTTGTAAAAATAGAGAAACCAATCATGAAACCAAAAAAGTGACACTTGTGCCAGCTGATCACCACTTTTATAAATAGGGCAATGTAAACAGCGCCATTGTTACAGCTGAAATAACAGTCCTTCTGGTGGTGAACATGCTGATAAATAAGCCCCGTTTAGTACACCAGTTTGTATGTAAAATTTGCAATATTTTATAAAAAAATACATTTCGGTTTGTTACAATTAGAATAAATGATTTCAAATATTGATATATAAAATGATATGTTTTATAACACATATTTTATAACACATTAACACACTAAGAGGTCTATTTATAAAGCAGTGAATCTGATGGTAAAAAATCTTCCAGGTCCATGTGTTTCAGAGGCAGTTCTGATAAGTGTTTGTCAACCTTGTTTGAGACACACTTTTACATTGAAAAAATCCTGCAGCACATCACAAATCAAAAATATTAATAAATGACACTCTGTAGCTAATTCTCTTTTCTTATCATGGCTGGATCAGACTAGGTAAGTTGTTCTGCAGACTGGGCACCTGGGGAAAAAAAGAGGAAAAGAAACATTTAACAGTTCAGCTATTATTAGCGCTTTAATGTCCAGGTAACATTGTCATAGGAATCCTCACCTGAGAACCATGCCAGTAATATTATAAGATTCAGTAAATGTGTCATTGTTGTATTTAATTTGTGTCTGTACTTTTCCAGGTGACTTGTAAAACAT
>NW_027320339.1:0-3006 GCF_032062135.1 Pyxicephalus adspersus
TGTTTGGTGTGTTATCCTAATCTATGTTGCTACATTTCATACTTTACCTACCATTTAGCACAATAGCTGCTTTTGTTTTTTAAACCTTGAATGTTTCAACATCCATTTCGCAAATAACAAGTCGATGTTAATGTTATGGTATTGTGTTTGTGACCATGTTGTTTCATTGCAATAATATGTCTTTATAAAAACATTTAAATGTTTGTTCTGCATAAATATTTTCTAATCCAGTTGTCCACCCTTCATAGGTTGAAATTGCATATTGGTTTGGTAAGTATTTTTTGAATGCAACATTTCCTGGGACATTTTTGAACTATTTTGGCTTGATATGGAAGTGTGGGTTTACAGTGTGGGTTTTGTGTTTGTGTTTTTTTTTTTTTAATTTGTCATGTAAATGTAGTGGTGTCTGTATGGTCTCTATATTTTAATGTGACCTTTTTGAAAACGTGTTTTTTTTTTAACCCCCCTAGCGTTCTAATTCTGTAATTTTTTGATGCAAAAAGTGATCCTATTTTTTTTGCATAGAAATTTTTGTTTATATTACACACACACGAGGAATCACTAAATGTTCCTTGATAAATTAGAATAGACATTCATACTATTGTGTGATGACATATTATAAACTGCTAATTATTATATATACAGCTTGATATAAATTAGTTTGCAGTGTTGCAACTAAACAAAAAAAGTGTCAAAATAAAAACTGCAACAAATCAAAGAATTAATGAAGCAATTTTGTGAATTAGTATAATGTAACATAAAAAACGTAACATAAAAATGTAGCACTGTAGCAATGTAGCACTAAAAGATCAAGCACTAAAGATTCCAACTGACCTGTAATGGACTGTAGATGCGCACAGAACAGGGACCAGGTGTGCGCTAATTGATTGCCATTACATCACCATTGACAGCTTAACAGATCCTCCTGAATTGCGCAGCTGAAGTTGGTGAATTTTAGTTGGTGAATTTTCAGCCCCACTGCTTATTTATCAATGCTGTAAGCTGGCAGGCGAGTGCACTAGCGAGCGTACGCGTGTTCTCTTGATAAATCAGCCCCATTGTCTCCACTGGCCTACCTTTTTTCTATAATGCATCCTGATGCAATCTCTTACCCAAGTAACCAACATGCATGCACCCGGCCATCTACATAATCGTTTAGAAAATGTAATTTATCAGACTGAGCTACTTTCTTTCTTGGTTCCATGTCCAGTTCTTACACTAACATGGCCGTAGTAGTAACTTTCTGTGGTGTACAGTGGTCAGCATGGGTATTCTGGTCTGTGGTCATGCAGCCTCCTTCCACTGCAAACTGAGATACACTGAGTGTTCTATCATCTTTCTATTATGATAAACATTATGTTTTTGTACCAATTTGTGCTACAACAGCTGTTTGTCACAGATCCCTGCAAGACCATGGGATCTGTGCCCTCTTCAGTGTCACCCACATTGCACTCCCCAGCTGCCTGCTCGGGGATCTCCTTCTTTGTTAATTTCCTGGTCCAAGTCATGTGGCTCCCTGTCTGCTGCTCCCTTACCACAGAAGAATAAAGTGTTCTGCAGATGCTGGTAGAACCCCTTGTAAAAAACAAAAGCTGGTGCGCCAATGCGGCTTCATGTCAAAGGATAATTTTCCTGTGTGCAGAAAATGTGAACTCAGAATTGAGCTTGGACTGCTCAAATTTTATGTTTCAACTTAGGGTCAGAATAGCTAAAATCTGAGTCAACTTCAAATGGAATTATTGGACTATTTAATTTTTTTGTCTGGTTATGCAAACTCACCTTAGTGATTTTTTTCCTGGTTTGTGTGTTTGTCCATTTTTCAGAAAAGTATTGTTTTATACTGCACACTACTTGCTTCAGGCTGTCTGTGTGCACGTTTCATACAATAGTATAGGGACCGTGCTTTCCATTACCATGACACATAAAACAATGTCATCTATATGTACCAATGCTTTGTTTAAGAACACATTTACTTATTTATTATATAGAAGAAGAGGAGTCTCAATGTATTTTTCCAGTTAAATTGCCTGCAGCCATTTGGCCCCATTGAGTGCTGCCTGAGGGGATTTGTTACTTTTGTAATGGAGAACATGTTAGGGCTGACACCGTTCAGTCCACAAAACTGCTGTGTTGTCAACACAAAACAAGAAATATGGACCTGAGTGCTTATTGGCACACCAACTAGTATTTTTCTGTACCTGAAGGTAAGAAGTTAAACAGGGGAAAACGTGCATGTATTTTAGATATTGACTTTTTTTTTTAAAAACTTTATTTGTTTTGCTTTCACATACACTATGAAAATAAAAAAAATATGTAAATAAAACTAAAATATATTTGATTGATATCTAGTACCATTTACACTGGGTAAAAAAATTATTGGAAAATGTACACTGAGAAATGAAGTTTTGTATTATATTTTTTTACACCTGGACTTCAATAGCAGAAAAAGTCTGTAAAAGTTTTCATTTATCCAGGTCATTGTATTGCTAGTACCTCTCAACCTTTTAACAATTGAATGGCCCAACATAGAAGTACAAATTGTACAGGTCAAGACTCAGCAGTTTTCTAAAAGAAAAGGAAGAGTCTTTAGCGGTCAGTCAGGTGCACATTTTAAAAAGAAAGAACAACTGGTGTACAGAAGGCCATCTACGTAAAGCTGGACAAAATATTCCTGAACTGAACTGTGGGCCGTCAACACTATTTGTACAAATTGAAGGATTAACACCTTTGCAGACCTCCTGACACCAGGGATTGAATTATATAATTAGGCCAGGATGGTTATATAACTTTATCAAATCCCATCCTGTTCTTGGACAATCACATTCCATGGTGATTGGGTTATGGTGATGGTAAAGTTATGTAAATATAAATTTGTTTTATTAAAATTAGCATTTTCTTATAAAAAAAATAACATTTATTTTCCTGGTTCATTTAAAATCACAATATAAAATCATATTACCATATTAGGTGTGAAATTCCAAAACAGTTGGGGACCCTAGCTAAAAT
>NW_027320340.1:0-3005 GCF_032062135.1 Pyxicephalus adspersus
CCATGACAGACTATACATTAGTATGAGTATACACCGGGTTTAGCTGTGCTATAAAGCAAGGGGAGACTTAAGTGTCGCCTGACCTAAATAGACACACCATATTTTTATTGAGATGGTTTTCTACTCACTGGCACAGTTGCACAATTGTCTAAAATGTCTTGTGATGCTTTAGAATTAGGGCTGAATGCACAAATGGCTGCAGACCAGCTAGCTGGAGGCCACTCAACCCTCACCCCTGCTGACTCTACCAGCAAGAGCTTTCATTCAAATAGAGAGTAAGTGCTTGGTTCGCATGAAACACCCTAACTCAATAATTTAAATTGGTGTCTACTGTATAGTAGTCTGATGGTCACATGTCCACAAACTTTTTTCCATATTGTTTACTGTCATCTGCTAATTTATGTCAACCAGCCATAGTACAAATGAGCTACTATTTTTTACTTGCTTTTCAAAATTATAAATGTCTGGCTGTCATTTAAGATCTTCTGGCTTAGCTACCTTGTGAGTCACTGACTAAGTACAGGTATGCAAGTCAGAAGTCTTACCTGTCTGCTTGTATTTCACTGAACATTGACCAACTGAATGTTGGCAATGGTAGAACACATTTTTATCTTTACCATTAAAGGACCAGTCCACCAAATTGCCACAATTTAGGTATATACCGCTGTCATAACTCTCCTGTTTATCTTCTAAGGACTTCAGTTGTACCTTCTCGGCAAAATAATTTTTCAGGTCAGTCTGCTTGTTCTGACCAGGGAAAGGTAGTCTTCTCCTTTTATACCAAGAGAAAGCTTTGTGGCAGAGAAGGCAATGCTTGTAACTAACTACAGGGATATAGAAAGCTCAAAGATCATTCAGTTAAAAGTTAAGTCAACTTTTCAATGAAAAAATCATTTTTGGGTCAACTCATCCTATGAAGGATCTTTATTAGCTGGTATCTGCATCTGATAGTTTATATTCATGATTAACTAGTGTGTGTAATAACAATACAAAGTTGTGTGACGTGTGGTTTATTATTTGAATTGTTGCACATTTTCTCTTTGTGCATCGTAGTCATAATAGAAACAAGGTATAAAAAAAAATGGTGATTGGAATGTATAACAAATGTATGGGTTTGCACCATTAGAATGTTACTTGGCAGCAACAAGCTGGAGATAAGGAAGGTTTGTGAGCCCATAATTTTGCAACATGTCACAGGAAGGCACTGTAATTTGTCTGTCAGCTTACACAGGTAAAATCACCGACATAATTGGCTTTGATGAGTTATTAGGATAAACTTCCTCAGAGCCCAGTAGTACTGAAACTATGATTTGAAATGACTAAATGTTATTGTAGTTTTAGAAAATACATAACCATTCTCTTTGGGGGGAAAGTTTGTGGTCCATTGTTTCTATGCCAAAACATTATTTTGTTCCTGTGCAAGTCTTATCCTTCTCAGTCATGTCGTAGGTTATAATGGATTCCGTGTAACAAATAGATACAGCAGAAGCTTTTCCTTCGCTTATACTACACTCAAGTCGTGAGAGCACCAAAAACTTACTCTGTGCTCATGGAGACATAGATATTGCCAGGCTGCTATTTATTAACATGGGCAACCAGCAGATGTTTCTGATCTGTTAGAATCTGACAAAACCTTACTCTAAGGCAGCCATTTTTAACCAGGAATTTTCAAGAGGATGCTTTTTGAACTGTGGCTTATTGACCTCCCATTTGATGCTGCCAGCAGGATTCTGGGGCCAACACTACTTGGGAGAGCCAGCTACTTGTCTCTAATGATGTTTGTACGTGTACTAGCCATCATTGTAAGGGAGGCATTCTTTCCACTGGCCACCAATTTAGGAGTTCCTTGTCCCTTTTGAACCCCAAAAATTTGGTTTTAGCAGAGGTTCCCCCGAGACCTGAAAACTTTTTCAGTTGCTTAGGGCCAAAACGGTTAAGAGTGTTAGCTGTAATCTTTGAGAGTAAATAACTTAACATGAAAAATGGCAATAAAGGTCAGAGTTGGATTGTTTCTAAGCAATTTCACTGCCTTAGGGTAAGTGAATCAATTTCCGGCCATAGTTTAGCCACATGTGCACTTTAATTGTTGCTCTTGATTTGTTGTACTTTAATCGTATTTACACTTTTTTGTTTTCTTTCATAACAATAAAAAAATATAATGCGTTTTTTTTTTTTATTATTCTTCAAAAATATTTATTATGGGTCCTTTTTGAATAATATTGGCAAGGTTCAATATGATGACAAGTACAGCTAGATAGATAACTTCATTCATCCACCAATTTGGTGTTTGCCGATTTTCTTCATTTAGTAGTCAGAATAAGAAAGCTTATCACATACATTTAGATAAAAAAAAGACAAATTCACTTCACTCTGTGTTAATGAAAACTGAAAATATAATACTTTTCTATAGTATCAAAGTGCTTTGCAGTTACATATGTAGAATAGTTAAAGAGCATTTCCACCTAAAACATATTTCTCCCTTGTGGCAGAAACCTGGCAAGTGTTCATCTCTGCTGTCTCTTCTGCTGTCCAGGTCCATTGAGGAAGATCTTTTGCAGCCCCAGTTTTAGTATTTACCTAGAGAATGTACAGCCCACTTAAAAATTAGGAAATTGGATTTCCTAGATGATCCAATGTAAAGTACATTACACTATATATATTTGTACAAATATTGGAAAACCTACATTTCTGAATATATTTGTTTTATGATTATTAGGCATCATTGGGCTCACAAAATAGTTTCCTGTAAATTACTGGCAACCCACCAAATGATCTTCTAGTATGTACAGTGGGCGGTCAATTGGTTTCCAGCATTGCTTACCTGACTTGAAAAGCCATTTAGGACAAACTTTTATCAACAGTCTTTCTCCATATATTCCTATGGAAAATCATCTGAAAGGTTAATTATATAGACTTGATTTGTCCTTTGCCTTCTATTAGAGTCAAGTTCAGCTTTTCACAGCTCTATCAAGTTTGCTGAAGATCCCGACTCTGTTAACTGACAG
>NW_027320341.1:0-3004 GCF_032062135.1 Pyxicephalus adspersus
CCCATCACTAACCCAAGACTACCATGAGCTCTATCCAACAGATATCAGTGATTCCTTTGGAGCCCTTTCGTAGCTGGCACTACAGTAATATGGTAAATGGATGGCACTGAAATGTGTGCCACAGCATGCAGGTAAATACCAAGTGGCGTTGGCTCCAGGACTCATCTATGGGGGGGCCGCTGTACCCTATACATGGCATAGCCGGCTGCATGACTCTAATGACGCTTTTTGACGTCTACAAATTAGTATTGGCTATCACCATAGGAGGGGACAGTGTTTCAACTGGCCACCACTTTGAGGCTTTTTTTCCATTGACAACCAAAAAATTGGTTTTATTGGCTCACCAGGACCTGAAAATTACTCCAAGGGTTCCACAGGTGTCAAAATATTGGGAAAGGTTGGTGTAGGGTGTGAAGTATAATTACACCAACCATAGGTAAACAAACACCAACTTTCCTGGCGTCATGGAGTCCTAACCACACATTGACACCTTCATTGTCCAGCTATCAGTCCTCAGATAATGAGAGTCAATCACCAATTTCACCGAGCACGATGATATCCTACACAAGAACGTTGGAATGAGAGGCGGCTGTATCATACATATCCTTATCTTCCTACATCGTCATGGCTGACCAACAACATCTCATCAAGTTCTGATCAATTTCAAGCTACCAGAAAGTGCTCCTCCATGATCTCATATTGTTTACTAATAAGTTTTTATTTTTTACCTTAACGTTACTAACACTTGGCACGCAGAACCCAAGAAGTTTTCTAGTTTCAATGAATAAGACCTGCGGTCTCCAAACGTTTGATGGAGAGGTTTGGGCCAGGTTCACACCCAACCCTTGTACCCCATGAGCAATCACCTTGGTATTTGGGAGCTTTCTTAGGTAAGATGATCAGATATGTTTGTTAGTATATGTCACAATCTTTTATAATATCATTGCCAACAAAAATAAAGAATCCCCTGTTGAAGCAAGTTGTACCCGGGGTTTTTTTTGCCTTCCTCTGGACCAACTATGTCTTATAAGGTTTTATATCTGGGATATGTTTATTTCCCTACTGGGTGAACTTGATGGACTTGACGTCTTTTTTCATCCTAACTTACTATGTAACAGACCAAAGCGAGCACATAAATGAAGAATATTGTTTGGCTTTACATACACTTTAAATCTAAACTCAATTACATAAATCTCATATGAGCTGTAACATGTTTATCATTTAAAAAGGAAAGTCTAATGTATTTACACATTCAAGTCTCAATATCAGGTGATTCTGCCATGAAAGTGGTTTTTGTTCGGCTAAAGGGTAACAACGCTCTCTGCTAACTATTACGCTCCTGTGTTGTCAGTCATATACGTTCCCCCGGAAGACTGGAAGTGGTGCTGCTGATAACACATCTATAGTTTACTATTATCAGGAAGCCGGGATGGAGAAATGATGTGACCCCGATAATGGAACCCAGGAAGAAGCTGAAGGATGCTGCAGGAGATCAGCAGCACGGAGAAGCACAACAGGTGAACGCAGAACTTTATAGACAAATGTCATGGAAATGCATTATAAAAACTTTAGCAAACTCCAGGTCATCCAGCTAGGATTACATTTACTTTATAATCCCATCCTAGGGGCTTTTAGAGACAGAAGATTCCCAGATTTTAATTTCTGTGGTCCAATAAGAGTTTTCAATTGCCTTCCTGTCTGGGAAACACAAAACTGATGGACAGTTGTCACCAGGAGATTCCGATAATCCAGCCAATAACTAGAACATCGCTTTCTGCCCCAATGATGCGGGGTGAATCCTCCCAGTGGGGACACGGCAATAATAATGGGTGCAAACCCTTCCACATATTCCTGTAATACTCACTGATACTGCAGGACTAAATGAAGGATTTGTTTGTCATGTTTAGGGACATAAAGGATTAGTGCAGAGTGAATCAGAAGTGAACAGATCCCTTTTGGTCCAATGGTCAGATATGAAGTGAATTCAGCATCAGACATGTTGGTGAATGGAAAGTATAAAAGTTGTATTGTGTGTACACATGTGCAGCGTTTTGTAACTCCGGATTTGATTGGTCGGTGTACTCACAGGTAGTAACTAGGCCTTTGCCCTGCTTTGAAGGAAATCTAGAGCAGGCCTATGATTGGTTCAGTGAATTCATGAAATGGATCTGTAGCAATGACAAAGCGGCCCACACATTCCCAGCCTTCCGTTATTTACAGAATAGATGCGACGTCGGATCTGCCTACATTTTGTTTTGTAGATTTCCTTTTTCTCACCTATACAATCATCTGCTTACATTATACATTATGCCTATAAACCGGGCGCCTGCTATGGGAGTCCAAATATTCATCTGCAGATCATTTAGCAAATCAAAAAAAAAAAAATGAGACGATTAGTGGTAATTGTACAAAACTTTATTTACAACATTTGTAGCTTCTTACAAAAACATGTACAATGCACAAGAAAGTCACAATGAGTGTAAAAAGACAAAACCAGATACAACATACATGTAATAAATGCAGCTATAATCCGAGGTCACAATGACGATACAGCACCTGCAGTTATTGGGATGGATCAGCATGGCTGGTACCTTTGGTCAGAGCTCTCCTTTAATGACAGAAGGGGAAATTGCTGCTCTGCCCTAAAACTGACACCTCTGAAATGGGGAAAATCCAAACCGATCTCACAGGAGGACCTTACATGGAACATTCACCCAATTGCTGTGCTTCCAATGCACCCAATAAATAAATGTATTGAAGTAAAGGCTCGTTCTATTCCGGGCTGCAATCTGTCCTAGGCAGGACGGGCAATGGATGCCAATGTGATGCCAATTGCTGGACTTTTACCATACACAGAAAGTCTCTTAGCAGTTATTATGTAAATAATCTATGGGGGGTTTAGATGTGACTGCATCTGATACTAATGACATACCTGAGCAGAGTCACAATATCATAAGGGGTCACTCCGCTTCTTGCTGGCCATATTTAGAGTCCATGCAGGTTC
>NW_027320342.1:0-3004 GCF_032062135.1 Pyxicephalus adspersus
TCCCTATTGTGAAGGCTGGAATCCGGCTGGTAGTGAGGCGAGTGTACGCGCATACTCGAGTCCGGACCGCGGTAATCCGCGATCGATGGCCGCGCGTACGTTCGCGCTTCCAGCGAGCGCGGATTTCATTGATGAATCAGGGGCAATGTTACTGCCAAACTGCATTAGTATTTATATTTTCATCAATAGCATCATTCCTCACTCTGGTCAAGCTTGCAGTGTACCAAGGTGCTTGTAATCATTAATGGAGATTAACTTTCTTAGTAATATTACTGCTGTACTTATAGTATAATGGCTTTTCCTACAATCTTATAGAACAAACACCCTTAGACACTAAGCCAGTTGACATATTAGAATGGTTTTGGGTATGACAGGAAATCAAAAATGCAATCAAAAGGTGAAAACTCCACATGATGTGGCATCATTTGAATCTTAGTACTCTGAAGACACACTCTTTACCACCATTCCACTCCACTGCCCATAAAATAGTAATTTGCACAGAGGATTATTGTTCTACTGACATTCAAGATATATGAATATCTGCTCTGTCTAGGCTCTGGTAGCTGGATGTCCAAACCATAGCATGAAACCTTACTGTGTACTGTGCATACCTCCGAGGTTTTGGGGATACCAATAAGGGATATTTTTTACTTCCCACCTTGATGCCAGAAAAGTCCTTAAAAAACTGTATTAAGGGGGCGTGACCTGGCTGGCTTGCAAGATCGCGGCATAGAGCCCATTCTCTTATCCGTGCTGGCACTATCGGGCGATCAGCTGTAGGATCCAACCAGCAGACATGGGTAAAGCTAAGAGATCCAAGGCTGTGAAGACTCCCTCCATCTTGGGGCACTGGTCTGGATCATCTCCTCCCGTGGCCTCTTCTCAAGCAGCCATGCTGGAGCCTGATCCTCCTCTACTGACTTCCGGTTGGCGGGTGACAGTCACTTCGAGTCTCCGGGACTGCACAGCACAGTTAATCACCTCTCTGGCTCCTCTGTTGATAACTGTCTTCGGTAGTTACAGTACACCAGAAGGTCCGGTGGTGAGTCCTTTTTCCCCCACTGAGGCCTCCCCTTATTCCGGTAGCCATTCTACCTCTGCCTCACTGTGCTTCTTGGACCATGATCCGCAGACATATGCGGCTGTAGCTAGCCCTATTTTACTCCACACCACACTCATACCCAACCAGAATACCTCTTTAGTAACCTTCCATTGTTACGCAATAGTGTTTCCTCTCCTCTGGAATTCACTCCATAACCTGGTCAGATCATGCCCCAGTCACCTTAGATGTTCGTTTGTCCCAATCCACGACCAGACTTTGTCATTGGAGACTCAATGTCTTCCTTCTTAAACAGGAAGACACCACACTGAACATCTCACAAGCCCTACATAATTATTTTGAGAAAAATGAAGGGTCAGTGGCACACACATCAACTATGTGGAAGCACACAAATCAGTTATTCATGGTCATTGTATTGCATTGAATACCAGCCTTAAGCAGAACTCCAACATTCAATGCTCCCTTAGGTTATGATCCTTGAAGGCCGCTGAACGTGAGCTTCTAAATTCACCTTCCATCAAGCTCATCCGACGCAAGGTGGTGTCCCTCCTCTCTAAACTGCAAGCCTTAGACTTGTGAAAAGTGAGCTGGCGGGTAACAAAGCGGACATACTGCTGGCACGTAAACTGCGGAACTCACGTCACATGGCGTCCCCTGCCGCTATAAAAGATGAGTCAGGTATTCCATTATATAGGCCAGCACACATAGCCTCTCGGTTTGGGCCCTTTTATATTCAACTTTACAAAACAGTACATCAAACACGGGCCTCACTAGGAGTCCCCATTCAAGTTAAAATTGATGCATACCTAGGAGATATTCAGCTGCCTACCATTTCAAGTCTGGAACACCTGAATAGTCCCATCATCGAGGAGAAAGTCACCAAAGTTATCAAAAATAAATTGCTTGCACATATTTTGTTAGCAGCCCGCACACTTATTTCCTCTTGGTTGAATTCTACCTCCCCTCCCCCTATTGACGATCTTTGTGAACGATTTCATGATGTTCATCTTATGGATTACCTTATAGCTTTTCTTCGGAACCAGATACAGAGGTTTGACCGTACATGGGAAGCTTGGGATGTAAATTTTTCACATATGTTGGCTTGAGGTTCTGAACCTCTACTGTGTATCTCCTTTTCCCCCTTTCCTTTTGTATTCCCCCTCCCCCCTTTTGTTTACACATGACAAATTTTACAGTCTGGATAGGTGTACTTTTGTACGAGTTATGTGGAAAATTATTGAAATGCTTCTATTGATGTTTTGATATATTTTGATATCTTTTTTTATATTTTATTATGTCTTTGTTTTCTATTGTTTTCATTTGAAAATTAATAAATACAATTTTTAAAAAAAACTGTAATAATGTATACACTGGGATTGATTTACTAAATATAAGCTTGTTTACTGCAATGTGAATTATCTCTTTGGAAGAAATTGTTCACTTAGCTTATTGAACAATGTTAAGCTCTGTTGACTTAAGGCAAGCAAAAATCCCTTGATAAGTGAACATCCTCCTTTAAGAAAGCAACACTATTGCTTTAACATATTTCTTTAACATGATAAATAATTTAGTCCTTTATCTTCAATTTAGTCCTTTATCTTATCAATTATCTTAATTGCTTCCAAGCAACATAATATTTTGCTGACTTGTTTGAGTCATCTGGTCATTTTAGGAACATTCTTTCTTCCATGCTGGGTGCTGACTTTGATTTCCAACACTGCAATTTCACACTTCACACTGCAGGAGTCTTGTAACTCCAAGTCTTGTAACTCTAAAGCTGCGTACACACTTGCAATTTTTGTCGTTGGAAAGGATCTTTCACGATCCTTTCCAACGACAAGAAAACGAACGATGCATGAACGGTGCTGTACATACAGCACCGTTCATGCTCTATGGAGAGGGGAGGGGGAGAGCGACGGAGCGGCACCCTGCTGCGCGCTCTCC
>NW_027320343.1:0-3003 GCF_032062135.1 Pyxicephalus adspersus
AGGGGGTGTGGCAAAACACGGCAAATTTAGTGCTCCCAGTTGTTTATGCCATGGGTATCCAGTAACCTCTTATTGTTTCAGTGTTCTACCTTCTCCCAATTATTTGTTACAACTTTGTAATGCCTGCCCTGTTAGTATATCCAATTTTTTTATTCTATGTACACAGGTCATAAGTGCTGGGCACCTAGGGATTGGTAACGGGCCATAAGTGCTAGGCCCCTAGGATTGGTAACAGGTAGGACTCCTAGTTGCACTTTTCTCTGAAACAGCAACCCCAAAGTTCAATTTTCCTAACGTTTTACATTTGTGACCCCCATATCTTGAAATTCTTTAAATCTGGGGGCCTGAAATTGTAATAACTAGTATCTATGAGGGTCCCCTGTACACCCTGAAAGATACAGGTCATTGTGACATACAGTTTAGGAGATATGGAGGTTTGTACACAGAGAGCTATGAGGATGCAGAATGACATGCAGAGCTAGAGGTGGATACATGTCACAGGCAGAGCTCGTGCTATGAGATGGGGGCGGGGCTGCCTGTGTCTCCTTCACATGATGGCTGAGCTGTGTGCTCACCTCTCATCGGCAGCAATCCTCTGAACGGATAGCACAGAGCAGCCTCACTGAGATCCGTGCATCCGAGGATGAGAGCTGCCGAGAGCTTGGCGGGGGTATTCAAATCAGCCGGGCGGAGCAACTGGCTAAAAACCTCTGGGGAGAACTATGAATACTATTTGTTTGTTTATTAATAAAACATAAAAATTGCAAATAAGGTCCACATTTTTCTGTGGACCACCAGTGGTTGCCGACCACATACATAGTAATATACAGATGTAGCTTCACAATTAGGCTCTTCCTTCCTAGCGGTAACCCCAAGTGCGACTCTGGTTAGAAAAAAGTTGCTGAAAGCGGTAAACCCACACACTCGGGGTAGGTAAACCTATAGAAGGTAATAGTAAATACAGCCTTACTCGATCCGCTGGCGTCCCTCGCCTTCCATCGCCGCCATCCGTGTCTTCTTTCTTCCTCCTCCGGCCGGCTTCTGCACCTGATGAGTCACCGGGGAGTTCCATGTGTGGGAGTATGTACGTTGCTGGTGGGGTGGGAAATCAAAATCCATTTGTATTGCATTCAATTCAAAATAACTGTATTGAATGCAATACATTGGATTTATATGTGTAAAAGCAGTACATTGTTTTCAAGAACATTTATTTTACAGTATATATAATAGTATAAGTATAATTTAAAAATTTAATTTTTTTTTTTTTAAATATATAGATTTTTTAATTTATTCAATTTATTATTTTTACATGATTTTATTTCAAACTTTATTATACTCCTACTATTATACTGTAAAATAAATTTTCATGAAAAACAATGTACCGCTTTTAGACATATAAAACCGGAATGAACCGCTAGGGAGGTTAAAAGTGTTGCTACTGTGCACATAGGGAAAACCTATTCTTCCATCCAGGATTAAGACCATGAGTACTTTTAATGCAGCCAAATGATTTGAAATATCTTCCCATGAAGAGAATAAATACATTTAATTTCTGTTTTTTATTTTAGATACGGTTTTGTCTCTTTTATGGATAACATCGATGTTCAAAAGATTGTAGATGTAAGTTTGGCTAATTATTGTATGTTTGCATGTAAACACTAAGTGGAACACTAGCCAGTGTGTTTGCTTGAATGCTTTGAGAAGCTGCATTGTGAAGTTAAGTAGTTACTGTACTGGCAGTGTTCAGGAAGGAATAAATGTAAATTCGGGAACCACCAACTCTAGGGTTCAAATTTTAAGGACCGCTTCCATTGACATGTTTTAAAAGAGATGTGCACCGTATGTTTTGGATGCATTAGCTAGTCATTAGTGAATATTTAGATTCTGCTTTCTTTCAATAATGCGTTTGATCTGGTGACATTTTTTGATGGTTTTATATAATTTTGGTCTTTACTTAAGATGCAGCTCAAACTTCATGGAAAGAAACTAAGACTGGGACCAGCTATAAGAAAGCAAAGCCCATGTAAGTAAATCTGTACCTTGTATTGTTTTTAAAAACTTAGGTTGAAATAAAGCACTGACATTTTTCTTTTAGGTGCGCACAGAGGACACGCACAACCAAGACCTGTGGTTTATAGCACTTCAGCACAGTTTAGCACTCCACCACCACCACCACATTATCAGAACATGTGGAATGCGTCCATTACGGATACATACGTTCAGCCCACACCAATCTATAATCCTGTCCCGCATTATGTTCAGGTGTACCTGGGAGTTAATCCTAAGAATTACAAGCCCACAATATAAACAAAAATTTCTATGCAAAAAAAATAGGATCACTTTTTGCATCAAAAAATTACAGAATTAGAACGCTAGGGGGGTTAAGCAATGTGTAGGATTACCCTAATAGAAGTACCTCTTGTATTAAATCATTTGCTAATCCTTGAGTACAGTTGCACAATTAAATAATATAGTTATTTGCACAGTTGCTGTATGGGTGAAATAATCGTATCAAAGCCAACCTTTCAAGCCCTTTATTCTTATATACAGTTATTGATTATTGCTAATAGCATCCTATATTGCAGCAGTACCCTTATTCAAACTCGCCAGTGATGGTACACCAAGCACCTATGACATGTCAGCAGCAAGGATATGTGCAGGTAACTTGATGACTAACTTTGTGGCTTTGTCTTCTTTTTTATGTTCTAAAACGTTTTTTCTGCTTATAGATGGCTCCGCAGTGGCCTGGGGGAGATCAAAGAAATTATGTATATCCTCAGGTAAGAAAACTTGACAGTGCCCTAAATGTGACGTTTCATGACTATATTTTGGATATTTGCTGGCAGATTTGCTGTACCATTTAAAGACTTGCATCTTTGGTTTCTGATTGTGAAATAGTGTTGACCTCAGTTTTCAGGTCAAACCATGTGCTATAGGCAGATGTAGGTGTAGGAATTTTAGCAGAAATATCTTAAAATTGTCCATGAAGGTGTTGATGAGGAG
>NW_027320344.1:0-3003 GCF_032062135.1 Pyxicephalus adspersus
CCACAGTTCTTGTCCCACTTACATTTCTGACCTGGTAAAAAAAATACTTACTCCCCCAGCCACTCTCTCTGTTCCTCCGATGACCTACTACTGACCTCCTCACTCATAACCTCATCACATGCACGGTTATAAGACTTTTCAAAGAGCTGCCCTGACTCTCTGGAATGGTCTTCCTCGTCCTATTCGGCTTGCTTCTACTTGCTGCTCATTTAAAAGAGCCCTTAAAACCCATTTCTTAAAACTTGCCTACCCATCTTCTTCTGTATTTTGAAACCATCACTACTTCCGTTATGGTTATCTGTCTCTCCTGCTGGTGGCGCTAAATATCGGGTTATAATGTACATCCACTGGCCGCCAGCAGATGGCCACATTCAAGGAAAGCTCACTATGCAAACAGCTGGGAGCTTCTTGTTTAAGAGTTTGCCATTCTTGCAGTCCTTGGCCAAATCCTCAGTGCTGTTTGTTCTGCTGCCTGCTGTGCTCTCTGGCCCTGGCCCTGTTCCTTGTTCTAGACCTGTGATACTGACCTGACCCAATCTTGTTTACTCTTTATTTCTGATAGGTTTGTTTGTGGCAGTGTTTAGTTATTTTTTGGTTTGTGCACATTATTTGTTATTTGCCCTTTTTGGTAATAAACTTGTATCACCCATCAGTGTTCTTGTCTCAGGTACTGCCATTAGTGATCACCTGCTACACTGCTAGTGCGGTGCGTAACAACTTCTCACCACTACATATCTCCCCTCTTATTGTGTGTTAATTCTGCCACCTCCTAGATTGTAAGCTCTTCAGGGCAGGGTTCTCTCCTCATGTGTCACTGTCTGTGTTCGTCTGTCATTTGCAACCCCTATTAATGTACAGCGCTGCGTAATATGTTTGCGCTATATAAATCCTGTTTTTTATTATTATTATTAATAATAATAATAATAATAATAATTGAGTGTCCACATTGCTAATCCATTGATTGTCCAATGGCAGGGTCCCTTGAGGCTCCAGCAACAAAGTGATGATTTCACGATGAGAAGAGCGGTTAGCACAGTAGGGACATCAGAGAAAACGTGTTATTTTAACAGCTTCCTTCTTCCACGGAAACCTAGTAAATGGGCAATAGTAAGGAATTGGATAAAGCTTAAGTTAGGTTAGCTTAAGTTTATATAAAAATGGGCTTTATGAACCCTTTCCCACCTGTGCAAATGGGTAATGTGCATGTACTGTATATGCAAAGAGATTTTTCATTTTGTAGATAATGCATGATGTCAGAGGAGGGGAAGTGTGGCATCATACAAAGAGTATAATCTTAAATGTTTACTACTATTCATTCCCATGTGTAAAAACTTGTGCAGAATTTTTTCGAAATGTAATTTCATGTAAAAAAAAAGACAAATGTGAATTATATTTAATTTCCCTTTTAAACCACTTTATTTACTTCTTCACACAACTGTCAAGAGAAGAGCAATGATCTGGCACATCTGTATCTCAGATCCGTGTGTTTATTTACAGAGGTTCACCTAACAACTAAAGTGCAAATATATTTCACAGTGCATTCAAATTTTGCCTTGGGATAGTAAATTCATAGCCCAAAGCCATGCATAATCACATGTTACTTCAAGCATTGCTTGCCAGCAAATAAATATTAAAAAGGGTCACTAAATAAACCAAAAGTCAAATGAGTTCTTATGAAAGGAAAGATATCATTTATTCAAACAATGGTGCAATTTTTAAAATATATTTAGAAATATGATATTCAAAATTAGGCCTTGGCATATCCTGTTAGAAGACTGTGAAGCACTAAATATGTTTTTCCTATGTGGTTGTCCTATATTAAGGATATATTATTGCCTGTAAAGAAACAAATGCCTAATAACATATTTATCATTTTACTGTTGAATTTATAATATCAACATGTAAAAAAACATGTTTTAGAATGCTTTTCAGAAGCTGTTGAGTGTCAAACACTTAAAACAAGGCTAGTGGTTCCACTCATGGGAGGTTGGGAATATATCTCCCCATTTGAGGGGTCGTGTAAGGGAAGACCTAGCTGAGACAGGTGCTCAGGGGAAAATCAGAAAGATTCACATTGACTTATATGGAAGAATAAAAGCAATAATTGAATGCCAAAAGCAACAATAAACCCATATGAACCCTACTCTCCAAGTTCCAAGTCAAACACTGTCCTCTATGTCAAAAAAGAAGGACACAAACGCCTGTGTACACCTGGCATAACTTTACACGAGCAGGTGTTTGGCATGCACATGTGTATGTTTGGTGCTAAAAACACAAAAATATGTTGTAAAGCGTGAAGTAATATGGGGACTTTCACTCCTTATCATAATAGGTGGAACTGAGAAAAGCATGGGAAAATTATTTCAGATCCTCCAGAGCAGGAACAATAGAGTTGAATTAGAAAGCTTAGTCAGTTGGACTTGTCTGGAGAAGACCGTCTTTGTCTACGCTCCCTGCTTAGACATAGATTATCAAGGTAAAGGGAATTGGATGGCAAAAGTTGGAACTCTCTCTCTCTCTCTCTCTTACTCTCTGCTCTCTCTCTCTGCTCTCTCTCTTACTCTCTACTCTCTCTCTCTCTGTTCTCTCTTCTCTCTCAGCTCTCTCTTCTCTCTCTCTCTTTGCTCTCTCTCTCTGCTTTCTCTCTCTCATTCTCTCTCTCTCTTGTTCTCTCTATCTGCTCCTCTCTCTGCTCTCTCCTCTCTCCCTCTCTGCCCTCTCTCTCTCTCTCTTACTCTCTGCTCTCTCTGCTCTCTCTCTCTCTCTCTCTCTCTCTCCCTCCCTCTCTCTCTCTGTCCCCCCTCTCTTTGCTCTCTTTCTGCTCCCTCTCTCTGCTTTCTCTCTCTCTCTTTCTCTCTCTCTCTGCTCTCTCTCTCTCTCTCCCTTACTCTCTCTCTCTCTCTCTTTGCTCTCTCTCTCCTTACTCTCTCTCTCTCGTTCTCTCTCTCTCTCTCTCTCTCCCTCCCTCCCTCCCTCCATTCCCTTCCACCTTAGCTAGAATTC
>NW_027320345.1:0-3003 GCF_032062135.1 Pyxicephalus adspersus
TCCTAAAGAATTTTTAAATATCACTATAGGTCCAACAGGTAAATGCACCAGAATAGTGATTGGTTCCTACCATGCTAAAGCTGGGTCCCTCCTCAACAGAAGGTAGCCAACCATCACTTTCTAGGGAGCAAGTAATCTAGAAGAATAAAGCATATTCTAAAATGAACATCCTAAATAGACCTTTTTATACCAATGGGGAGCTACACGTTTTCTTACAAGTAAATACAAACATATATATTGTCATGGAATAAAGTGGATCCTGGGTAACCCACAGGGCGGTAGAAGGTTGTTGCCAAGGTGTAGGCTCTAGTAGCAGCTGGTCTTCTCTGTAGCCACTGATATTGCCTTATATACAGATGCCTGGATTGTGACAGTTGTTTTTATACTGAAACAAAATGTGAGAGTTAGTCAGGGCAAGCAGAAGGCCAAGGCTCGCAGAGAAGCCAAAGCCTGGTATGGTTATACCAGGTCGCTGGGGCTAGCAGTAGGCAAGATGTAACGAGAAGTAATAGATGAACAGGTCAAGGTACAAACATTTCACCTTAGCTGAGGCCACAGATGCCAGTTTTGACTCCACTGGGTGAGGCCAGGTATATAGTACCAGTATAACCATGCATCAGCAACAAACATTTTCTAGCAGATGACAAAGCAAGGATCTAGACACAATGGTCCTGATTTATTAAAGCTCTCCAAAGCTATAGATGATACACTTTCATTAGTGAGGCTGGGTGATTCAACAAACCTGAAATGGATTTCCTAAAAGTCATTTGCTATTTGTTAGCAAATCTTCTCAATCCTGGACCAGATCAATTCCAGATTCACTGATGAAAGTTTATCTTCTCCAGCCTTGGATAGCTTTATTAAATCAGGCAAAACAAGTGGAGAGATGAGGGAACAAATGACCAGTGATTTGGAAATATTGACACTCTCCACCAATAATTAATGTAGTAGGTAAAATTACTCTTACACTTTATTTATATTTAAATCAAAACTTTCAGTAAAAAAAAAAAAATGACACTTACCATTTTAGGTGGAAAACCGGCAATCCCTTCACGATCCCAGTCCAGTCGGTCTTGTGCCAGAAAGAAGAAGGAAGACATAATGGTGGGACTGACTAGGATCACAGAGGGATCAACTGCTTTCTGCCTATGTGTAAGTGTCACTTTGATCATGGCTGCTGACATCTTTTTTTTTCTTCTTCTTCGAGTTCTTCTTCTCTGTTTATTACATTTTTATTCAAATTTTCCAAAACAAACAAGAACAAATGATAGTAAAATAAAACTGACATTACCTTTGAGAAATTAAAAAAAAAAGGAAAGAAGAAGAAAAAAAAACAAAAAAAACAGGTATTTGTAAAAGCATAAATAACCATTGCAGCAAAAACAGAAACAAAAAATGAAAAACAAAAATAAAAAATAAAGACAAATAAAATAAGTGTACTCAAAACCTGAAGTGTAGTTGAGAGGGGATAACCAGTTCTCATAAATCAAGGAGCCTACGGTCCAAATCAGGAGTGGCATGATGGTCTAGCCAAGGTATCCATACCTTATACAATTTTGGGAGAGAATCATTGGCTACAGCAGACATTCTTTCCAGCACCATTGTGTCAGAAAATCTAGACATTACTGCCTGAAAATTGAGGGGGGGTTTCCGCCAAGCTGCCGCTATCACCTGACGTGTGGCTAGAAGAATAAATGATATTAGTTTGCGCTTACTCTTAGAAAAAGTAGGGTTCTGTTTGTGGAGCAGGGCTATCCAAGGGTCCCTCCTGATAGATACATGTAGAACTGATCTGATATAGTTAAAGATTCTTATCCAGAGTTTTTTGACCACCGGACAATCCCACCATATATGGCGGAAAGAGCCGGGGATACTACAACCTCTGAAACATTGTGGATTACTCCCATTAACAAATTTGGCAATTCTTACCGGGGTTAGATACCACCTAAACAACACTTTGTACGCGTTTTCCTGCGCTATCACATTTGGAGAACAACTGGCAATAGCCCGCCATATCTCTTGCCAATCCTCTAGGTCCGCCTCCCACCTGGCCACATATGAAGGGCGGTGGGTGTCCATATGTATTAATGAAGCATAAAGCAAGGACACCAGGCCAGCAGAGCCAGAACCTCGAAAACAGCAGGATTCAAAACTTGTTAGCTTAAGTGGGGAATCCACCGGATGCTTAAGAAGGTCTGACAAATAGTGTCTAATTTGTATGTATCTAAAAATTTCACATGAGGGCAGTTCCCAGTGCTCTCGCAAATACGCAAAGGACTTGATCCCAGAAAGTATCTGTTTGTCATTTGCAACCCCTATTTATTGTACAGCGCTGCGTAATATGTTGGTGCCATATAAATACTGTTTATTATTTTTATTAATAATTTTATTATTATTATTATTATTATTATTATTAATAATAACAATATTAATATTAATGATAATACAGTAAAAAAAAGTGTCAACGTGTTTTCTACGCATTGTTTTTGCTTTATAGTGCATTCTGACTCTCAAAGTTATTGGCTGTTGGAATGATAGAATAAATGTTGTTTCATTCACTAGAAATGTGGCCTTGTCCATTATGGCATGATTGGTTTCATTATGTACAGCACTCATTCATGCATCACGCAGTCGTTTATCATTGGAAAGGATGGTGAAAGATCCTTTCCAATGACTATTATTTCACGTGTGTATGTAGCCTAAGTTACCCTTAGCATGCTTTTTATGCATATGGCCCTGGTTTTGTTGACTGAGAACTTTAGGAGACAAAAATGTGTTGACCAACTCTACAGAATATTTTGTGTACTGTCAATTTACAACAATGCAACATATTAAAAAAAATGATGCAACAGAATAAAAAAAAAAAAATGGCAGAAAATTTGGCCTTAGATTGCCATCTTTTAATAAAATCTAGCTTATTAACAAATAAATTACTACTTTAGAAATATAAAAAAATAAATTTGGTCAGAAAACAGTGAAGAAATGTATTGCAAACATGATTTT
>NW_027320346.1:0-3003 GCF_032062135.1 Pyxicephalus adspersus
CCAAGGTGTAAGTTTTGGTGGACAACCTTCTCTTATCAAATTTGTAGTGATACCATATTCTTTTATTATTGTTATACTAAACTTCAAATGTATCATACATTTTATAGAGATATAACCCTAATATACCAATGTAATATAGTTTTGTTGCTTGTTTATTGGAGGGCATTATCAGATGTAAGCGTCAATTTATTTTGGTAGTCAGTGTGCAAACCTCACTGTATCCCCCCGACACACACACACACACACACACACACACACACATTGATGGTCATCGATTGTGTCTCTTTATTGGCGTTCAGTTGGAGACCAGTTCTCAGGAGTGCCTCTTAATTGGTGGTCATTATGCCCCATTTAGGCTGGTGATCAGTGACTTCCCTTATATTTAAGCTCCGTGTAGCACCTTTTAATTATGAACAGCATATCCCTTCACCTTGTCAGTTCTCATTTTGTTTCCTTTAAATACAGTAATTAAATCTTGCATGCGCTCACTGAGTGTGGTCGTAGTTTTTGAACCCAAGCATTTTAAAGTTAAATGCAAAAAGACCACACAAATTCTAATTGGCACCCTTTGTTTTTGTGTTTAGCAAAAATAAGACTGTTTTTAGAGTTTGGATATATTAAATATTTGAAAATGGCAATGACTTAGAGAGGGGTATGGTCCATTGTTTTCAAGCCTGCATTTTTCAGTTCTTTCCATTGGTGTTTAATATGTTTTAAATAAGGACTCTAATAACCTGTAGTCCAGTGTTTGTTCTTAGACATTCCTGGGTGCTTTTGACTGTTGTGGGAGTGTCAATGACCCTTTACTGCAACAGAACTTTCTGACATTGGCTAGTATGTTTCACTGCAGAATGTCTTTATGTATATAGTGCAGGTAGCAAAAGCATCATATTATACATTTAAACAAGCCTCACATAGTGCTAAAGCTAGGTTATTTGATGAATGTTTTAACAATATATGGAGGAGGAGATGCATCAGCTTCCTAGAGGTTGTTTTTTTTAATTAAAGGATCAGTTTCTAAATCTAGAATGTAAAATGGGTTGTTTAATAAAAGTATAGAATTTTGCATTTCACTGCTTTTAAAAGTATTTCTCACATTGTTTTAAAGCGCTGTGCTAGTTTACTCTGGTCACTGTATTTCAGTGTCTGAAACTGCAGCCAGGAAAATGTGATCATAGAATAAGGATTATTTATCTTAAGGGACTAGAAAATGGAAGATGTGGGAAGGGAGAGGATCAGAAAGTGGGAGTGAAAAACTAAAACATTGGTGGAGGATTAAAAGAACTGGGCACCTCCCTGGGTTTGCTGATTTCTATTGTGACCTGTTGCCATGTCTGATATATATAAAAAAAAAAATTTAGATTAAGGTTGTATACATTATGAAAACAGTCCTTTTAATGATAAGGGGGGTTAACCAGTAAAGAACAGGCTGCACTCATAACACTGAATGTTTTATGTGCAAAGTAAGTTTAACAGAAGGGTTAAACTGAATTGAAACAAAAATTTGCCTGCTTACAAAGGCCTGTTTTTTTTAAAATTTTTTAATTTTTTTTATGTATTTTCCTTTCAAAGCAATTTACCTATATTTATTGTAAGTGAACATGTGTAGTTCATTCTAAAATATGCAGTATATGCTTTAAATTTAGGCACCCTCCTTTATTAAGAAAAAGTTTCTATTTTCTGTAACTTGGTATGACAGACCTCTTTAGGACCATTGTTAAATTGGCATTCAGACTTTTGCTTGCTTTACATTTTCCAGTTGCTTGGCCTGCTTGCTTTTTATTTATTTATTTATATTTTTCCTTTCTTAATTTCTCTGCCAGTGAATGATTTTATTATTATAAACAGGACATTGCATTCACTTTTTAAGGAGAAACTTGAAGCAGGAGGTAAAATTACACACGGTGCTATTTCAGCTGCCAAAATAGAAAACAATGAACTAAAAATAGCAAGCGTAGGAGCTCTGGAGAAGATGGCGAAGCCAGAAGTCCACTTTTGAACTGTTTTGGCCCCAAAGAAGGGTCATACTTAAGAGTTGGGCTGAAATGTTGAAGCGGAAATTGCGGAGCCTTGTGCTAATAAACCCCGGGATGTTCACATGCAGGCTGTTGGAACACCCTGCTGGGTATTACTTTCCTGAACTGTGTGGACAGGTGGTCTCTTCACACCATTTTTAATTATTTGCTACTGTGATATAAAATAAAACAGAAGTGGACCTACCAAGTTGTTTCTTGCAACCAAACCCCTAATTTACGCTAGGTATTAGGCATGTTGTTGGCTTACCTAAAATAAAGGTCTCCATTATTATTTTAGTTTCTTCCAAAATGTTAAACTTTGTTTTTATCACTTTTTATATCAAGAAATGTAGCACCAGACATAGGACTGAATTTGTTCTTGCAAAAAGTTAAAGTACTTTTAATGTTTGGTCATGAGTAAAAGAAACTACATGCTTTTAAATCTGAAATTTTGTGCATTGGGACATATTGGACAAAAAAAATGGTCTTTAGCAGGTCTTAAAATTAGTTACATGCAACGCCTATAGGAAAAACACCACGTGACATAATACATTTTGTCATTTAACAATACTTAAGCCAAAATGGAGGCTCAGTTTGTTACAAATGTCCTCGTCCATGGAAATTAGGAGGGTAAGTAACAACCAGTTTCTGCTAAGCAAACTAATTTGTTTAATTATTCATCCACAAGTGTAACCACCTCTGTAAAAGTAGAAGTTTTGATGGTCTGCTGGTCTGGAGCTTTGGTTGTGTGAACACTATGCAAAGGAGGAAAATTCCAATAAGAGAAACAACTTTCATTTCCAAACATTTTGCAGTTTATCCTTCTACAGTAAAGATGACCATTCAAGAGTGAAAAAAATTGAAGAGTATGGCCATTATTCTCTGAAATTTACATCCAGCAAATTCACCCCAAGGTCAGATTTCACAATGCTCATGAAAAGTGCAAAAAAACAAATGGCTTCATCGGACTCTATAGGCCTCAGTATGT
>NW_027320347.1:0-3002 GCF_032062135.1 Pyxicephalus adspersus
TTTTTTTATTTTATACACATTCTTACTACTGCATAGTTAGTTTAATCTTCACATCAGTTGTATATTATCCTTTAACAAAGATTAGTAGTGCATATTATTCTATATTTTAAAGATAAACTCCATGCAGCATGGTCATATATTATAAACCCTATAAAATACTACCGTTCAACAAATCACTCAAAACCCTATCATCTCTCAAACAAGATCTTGTCACCAAGTAAAAAAATGGGCAAAATCCTAAAAAAAGTACATTTCATGTCTATTTGCATTTCCTTTTTCCCAAACCATTATTGAGTATTACAATGCAATGTGATTGTGGACTTTCTAGTGTGTTAATATTTTATTAGGTATGTATCATATTTTTGTTTTCTTTGCCCATTTTCATTAATTCAGAAATGCAAGTAAATATGTTCCTTACCATTACGGTAGACTGGGAGAGAAGAATGCAGCACTAAGAACCAGGAGGGCTAGCCTGATTGATGGTTAAAAATAGTACTATAGGGGTTGCAAATGACAAACAATGACACGGGAGAAGGAGAGGACCCTGTCCATATGAGCTTACAATCTAATAGGTGGGCGAAACTGTTTGCATTCTTTCCATAACAAACTACTTGCTGTCAGGGCTTCGTTCTTTGACCTCCATTCTTTTTTGGTTTACATTAATAAGCAACTAAAACAAAAAGCTATTTACCTGAAGCTGGTACAGTTTTCGTATGTTTTATTTCAAAACCAAAGAAGTGCCAACCACAACAATCTCTTTTTTCAGATTCAGATAATTACACACAATACAGTTGCATTTAAAAGTCAATTCTCTTTGTATCTTGTAGATATAATTTTTGACTTTAGTGACACAGCTCTAACTCCCAAATAAGACAAACAAAAAACATGGTACCTACTATTGTAAAACTTTGACAATTTCTTTTTGTCCTCACCTAAATCAGTACCAGTGAGCTCAGAGAACAAAAAAGTTTAGAAAGTGCTTGTTTCAATTTCCTAAACACTCTATTGATGAGGTGCATGGTAACTTTCCCATGAATGTCATCAATGAACCATGTGTTAGGTAAAGCCAGTAACCTGGCAAGCTTAATTACATGTGAAACATCTTTCATGGGGTCAAGCACACAGACGATTAAACACATCTGGAAGGAAGTAGATCCCTTTAGGAACAGCAAACACTAACACATGAAATATAAATCTTATCAATTATCACCAGATTGAAGACATACACAACTTTATGGATGTATTAAATTAGATTGTATTGATAAGGTGAAATAGGACATGTGATCTGGGTTACAAATCTGGTTACAAACTGTTAAAAGGGCTTCAAAGACAAAATGTATTTAAAGCAGACCTAAACTGAAATTTAGAAAACCCTTTTACCTAAGGTATGAATTACCTTTCTTTTTTTGGGGAAGCCTTAAAAAGTAAATTAAAAAACCATAGCATCACCGCAGTTATAAAGACAGAATGGGAGTGCAGAGCCTGTTGGGATACACACGTCATGCATCCCCGGAAGCTTCTGGCTGCTCCTTCTATGCATGCTTGGTCCCAGGTATGTGCACTAGGAGCTTTTTCTTCAATGGGGAAAAACATGTGGATCTCACGCATGCGCAGTAAGATCACCACCTTTTTTTTTCCTCATCTACGGCATGCTATGTCACCCAATCTCGCGCATGCACAGTGTGAGATTGGGTGATGTAGGCATAAGAAAGAAAAAGGGGAAAAAAGATGGCGATGTCTGATGCTTCCTCCGCACCAGGATGAAGGAGGATTCGTGGCACCCGATTCAGGTTTTTTTTTTTTTAAATGAACTTCTGATTTAACATTAATGGGTCAGTGCTGGTGGGATGTATCACTCATGTGCTTTTGTATGTTTCAAGAAATACAGTACTAGGAACCTCTCAACAGGGTTTCTCATTTCACCTTCAGTCCAGCATTTATTCTTTAATATACCAAAAATTGAAAAACAGTATCAACAGATGATTGATCTTTACCATGCTGGAATTCAGCAATCTATCCCTATAGGATATACAACATCTGTGGATGAATTGATTTATTAGCAGGTAATCAAAAACCAATATACCACTTTTTGATTGAGCAACCATTCATTTAAATGTGTGTGCGCTGAAAACTGTTTAGCAGCACACAGAATTTCCAGCAAGTAAACAGATATGAGAGCTCATCCTTGTAATGATTTTTGTGTAAACAGAAATGTTACCTTCATCCCGTTGTTGTATACGTTGTGATATATTACACAAAATTGTAACATTTAATTAAACAGTCACACTGCAATAATATATTCCCTTTACAGATGGCACTGATTGTGAAATATAACACAGCAGTCCCTGGCTCCAGAGAAATGCAAGAGATACAGCAATAGACACGAAGGGATTATTTAAAGGCACCTCAGAAATTACAGATCCAATCTAATAATTAAGGAAACCGCAGGGTGATTTTATTCTGTTCTACATTTGGGCCTGATTTATTAAAGTTTTCCAAGGTTAGAGAAGATAGATTTTATTTAATGACTTAGAAAACCTGGAATTGATATGTTGCAGGACTGAAAATATTTTCAATTTTTTAGCAAAAATAGGAAATCCATTCCAAGATAATGGATCACCCAGGTTCTCCAATGACACTCTGTCTTCTCCTGTCTTGGAGTGCGTTAATAAATCAAGCCCACCATGTTACAAGCAACTGGGTACTAAATTTTTGTTGGCAAGTACCAGAAAATACAGATGTTAAGTTAATGAGTATGCAGATATGAAGTGATATTATGTTTTATGTTTTATAAAATAAATTTATATATTTTAGATTTGACAATGTTCCCAAGTTGGATAATAAAAAAGTCTTATAGGATATGCAAAGCCAAAAATATAGTTAGATAAAGTGGGAAAATAATAGAAATCCTGTTGGGTTTTCCTGATATCCAGTGATTTATTAAAATCAAAATTTTAATGAATCATAGGATATTTGTTCTTATCTCTTATCCTCTTGACAAT
>NW_027320348.1:0-3001 GCF_032062135.1 Pyxicephalus adspersus
TTACATCAGCATGGTGATCAGGTGTAAGAATGCCATTTACAAAGCTGGCCAGTGGGAAGAATGTCACTCTTATAGATAGCCAATTTCAATAGTGTCAGGCAAACTAATCTGAGAGACACAAACTGTTCATTGCTCAAGGAACCCATAGCAACCTCTGAAGAAACTCCAGGGTTTCACTGAAACACTTAACTAAGTAATGCTAATAAGCACTGGCTTAAATAGTTATCTGACAAGGTGAATAATTGTAGATATCTTTAACCATTGTCACCTACTGTACATATCTATCTACACTATCGTAATACAAAGGTAATGGAGATTGGCCAGACGTGTGCCAAGTTTGCTTAAAAAGCTTTATAAAGCTTGGTTCTCAACCAGGATTCTACAAAACCCCGGGGTTCCTTCAAAGATTGCTAGGTTGCCTTGAGCTAAAGCTACGTACACACGGCAAATTTTTCTCGCCCGATAATCGGTATCAGCCAATTATCGGGCGAAAATCTGCCGTGTGTACAGTCGGTCGTCGTCCATCGTCTTACATCAGCATGGTGATCAGGTGTAAGAATGCCATTTACAAAGCTGGCCAGTGGGAAGAATGTCACTCTTATAGATAGCCAATTTCAATAGTGTAAGGTAAACTAATCTGAGAGACACAAACTGTTCATTGCTCAAGGAACTTATAGCAACCTCTGAAGAAACCCCAGGGTTTCACTGAAACACTTAACTAAGTAATGCTAATAAGCACTGGCTTAAATAGATATCTGACAAGGTGAATAATTGTAGATATCTTTAACCATTGTCACCTACTGTACATATCTATCTACACTATTGTAATACAAAGGTAATGGAGATAGGCCAGATGTGTGCCAAGTGTGCTCAAAAAGCTTTATAAAGCTTGGTTCTCAGTCAGGATTCTACAAAACCCTGGGGTTCCTTCAAAGATTGCTAGGTTGCCTTGAGCTAAGTGTCCTCACTTTTAATGGTGCCCCCTAGTTCTGCTGTGAACACCACATGACAGGACCAACTGCAGGACAACAATGATCTTTTCATCTGTCTGTAAGAGTGACATCTCCCAAGTGTAGTATTTTCCCCCTTACCATTACTGTAAGGGACATTTTTCCCATTGACCACCAATGAGTCGGTTTTACATGGGTACCCCCAACTATTTTAAGGATTCCTCTGGATCAAAATGTTTGAGAAATGTTACTGTAAGCTGTTCATTCCAGAAATTACAACTATTAAAGGAGTTTGCCAGAAAACCAATACTTACCAGTTTATTATAAAATAACTTTCATTGATTTACCTTTTAATCTAAATATATAACTTTTGTACATTGTAAACTCAAAAAGTTCAAGCATTCTGTTTAATATTTGTTTGTAGCTTTCTCTTTGTTCTGATATTTTTTTTCAGAGCATTAACTAAACAAGTACATAGTACATAGTCCAGTAAATTATAGATTAGCAAGAAATTCGCAAGGTTCCTTCTCACCTTTCGAGACAAGTTTAGAAAGTCAATAAATAACAAAATCATAAGAGCTGCGCTGACATTTAAAGGTTACATCTACCCAAAACTGATCATTTAGTACTGGATTGTAAGACTTTGGGCATCAGACTTTGAGCACAGACGCAGTGCTGTATGCACAGTGGGTGCAGCTAATCCCTTTATGGAAAAGTCCAAACCAACAAGGGTTCTTTTACTCACAAACTCACAGTCATTTGAATAAAGCTGAATAATATGAGTAAAATGGAATCCTGTGATTGTACAGACCCTCTTTTATTCGATGAAGCAGGGGGCCCTAAATGGTCCACAGACCAGACTGTAGGCTGCTAATATTCTCAATGAGTTATCCAAAAAAGAACCAGACAGTCATGTTTTTTTATGATGGGTCCACCAGCACATGATAAAGAGAATTTGCAGAACATAGTGGTAACCTAAGGGGATAGAGTAGGCAGTTAGTTGTTTGGGTCTTCTTTAAGTGGTTATGTGTTTTATGCCAGTAGTCGCCAACCTTTTGGAGCTCACGGACCACTAAATCCACAGACTCCGGACCACGCATGCAGGGGGAGCCATGGTCACTCAATGGGGGAAAAAACTTCCCCCAGAGTAACGTCATAAACTGGGAGCAGTTCGGAGCACAGTTGATACAAAGGTAGAATCCAATGAAAGTCTGAATAGCCCTGATGGTTTGGGTGTTTGCGAGAAACTTTAAGGCTGGGTTTGCATTAGGGTTAATTCAATATGGCAAATTACCATACTCTATTGGAGCCAATCATTTTGGTATGGATTAACTGGATTTCCGTTAAATAATCTGGTTGCTATGCTTATTACAATTTATTCTTTCTGAATCCCATCTATAATTTTACCAGAGTATGTTCTTACATTCTCGGGATAGGTGTGCATGTGCTTCACTTTAATTTTCTCCCTGTCAGAGAAAAAATAGCAGCTTAGTATCAAGGAAAGTCCTCTGTGGAAGCTGAGCTGCATCCTCTCTATGTTTGTACCCTAAGGAGGATAAATCTGTCAGTGACCAAAGTCTTTAGATTTTTTTCATGTAATCTTCCATTTGTCATATGAGAGACCTTTGATTGTCAGTCATCAGCAGAGAGTTCATGCAGCAGATGAAAATGCAGCCTGATCCTTCTTCTTTTACAGGGAGAGAATACACATAAACAAAAAAAGCTCCAACAAATTATGCTACAATATTATAACATTTTAGGAGTGGATATTTTTCTAAAAGCCCAATGGTTCTCTTTAATGTATCTGTTAGCATTGCACTAAAAAACATATTCAAGTAATGAAAATGTAGGCAACAAATCCAAGTGCACTGACAGCAAGTCAATACCGAATATATCTTTATTGTGTAAATGTAGGCCTGAAGGATTTATGATCCACCCACTGAGAGAGTATTGATGGGTTATAGTTCTTTGATAAGGATTTCAGTCTACAAAATGCTCCATCATGTGCTGACAAACATTCCTACAGGAGATCTGGGCAAATTTAATAACTT
>NW_027320349.1:0-3000 GCF_032062135.1 Pyxicephalus adspersus
AAGTATATGATTTTATTCATAGATAGATCTGTTGAATAGGCTATTGTCAATGTACACCGCCTTGTATTAGATCCTACAGTTATGCAGTGTTTAACTGGTATTCTTTTTGTGTTCTTTGTTTGTATCTTTAGTATTGTATCGTATTGTAGTATTGTATCTTCTATTTATACTTAAAAAATTATGAAATCTAAATAAAACACATTTATAAAAAAAAAAATAAAGAAATGTTGATGTGATGGACTATTCCAGACCCTCGCCCCCATCATATTAGACATAGGGAATTCTGTAGTAATCCAGCTAATCAACTCTTCTTCCTAGTAAGGAACATATATGAAATATCTAAATTCATAAATCTCTATATGAGAAGGAAGTAGGTCTTGGTCAAAAAAACTCTGGACTCAGACATGTTTTTAAAGCTTTGGTAAATAAATGTTTCCTGTGTTGTTTTCAATCCCCCTCCCCTGTCAGTTATGTGAATGGTCATTCGGGTAGAGGGTGTAGGGCAGCAGCACAACTGGTGATTATAAAGTACTGTGAAAGAATCCAAGGATTTATTACACCCGCTGAAATGAAACATTAACATAGACCAAATAAAACCCTTTGTTCCTGAAGCGCTGCTTTAATCCACCTTTTTTAGATCCCATTACGATGGATTTTAGATACCCCTTGCACTCTACTTGTGGATACAAAAGTGGCCCTTTTACATTAAAAAGCCCTGATCTAAATAAAGGATTGCTGTGCTTAAAAAGAATTTGTTACTATAGTTCAAATATACTACATAAATGTAAAAACCACTACAAGCAAATTTATACAAGTGGAAATTAGTAGTATCACTACATAAATAGTGTAATGTGCTGAATTGAAGAGGTTTAGATATCAGTTACATATGAAAAAATTAGATATTAATTTTCAGGAGCAAAAACGAGACTAATTGTGAGCAATTTATGTATGTTTTAATGTTGTAATAATAAAAATGGGAATGAGCAAATGGCTATAGGACTGGTTGGACTAGTATTAGAATAGGTGAAGTGAGAAGTGGTATCAGAATTAATTATCTGTATTTTTTTACAGAAATACAGAAATTATTCTGTTCATTTTGATAGATAGCAAGTTGTATCAGAATTAATTATCTGTATTTTTTTATGGAAATATAGAAATTTTATGTTTATTTTGATAGATAGCAAGTTGTATCACAATTAATTATCTGTATTTTTTTTCCAGAAATACATACATTTTTCAGTTCATTTTGATAGATAGCAAGTTGTATCAGAATTAATTATCTGTATTTTTTTTTACAGAAATACAGAAATTATTTTATTTATTTTCATAGATAGCAAGTGGTATCAGAATTAATTATCTGTATTTTTATCACAGAAATACAGAAAGTTTTCTGTTTATTTTGATAGATAGCAAGAAGGATCAGAATTAAATATCTGTATTTTTTTTACAGAAATACAGAAATGTTTCTGTTTATTTTGATAGATAGCAAGAGGTATCAGAATTAAGTATTTGTGTTTTTATTTACAGAAATACAGAAATGTTTCTGTTTATTTTCATAGATACCAAGTGGTATCAGAATTAATTATCTGTATTTTTTTTTTACAGAAATACAGAAAATATTCTGTTTATTTTCATAGATAGCAAGTGGTATCAGAAATAGTTATCTGTATTTTTTTTACAGAAATACAGAAAGTTTTCTGTTTATTTTGATAGATAGCAAGTAGAATCAGAATTAAATATCTGTATTTTTTTCAAAGAAATACAGAATTTTTTCTGTTTATTTTGATAGATAGCAAGAGGTATCAGAATTAATTATCTGTATTTTTTTACAGAAATACAGAAATGTTTCTGTTCATTTTTATAGATAGCAAGTTGTATCAGAATTAATTATCTGTATTTTTTTTTAAAGAAATACAGAAATTTTTCTATTTTTTTTTTTTGATAGATAGCAAGTAGGATCAGAATGAAATATCTGTATTTTTTTTAAAGAAATACAGAAATGTTTCTGTTTATTTTGATAGATAACAAATAGGATCAGAATGAAATATCTGTATTTTTTTACAAAAATTCAGATTTTTTTCTGTTTATTTTGATAGATAGCAAGTTGTATCAGAATTAATTGTCTGTATTTTTTTTACAGAAGTACAGAAAATTTTCTGTTTATTTTGATAGATAGCAAGTAGGATCAGAATTACATAATAGGTTGTGTAAAGATTTTACCCAATGTCTGTGCTGACATATATAGGCAGCCCGGTAAAGATTTGGCTAAAATAGTATTACACATATAGTAAAATGTAGGTATCTTCAAATAATCTGCAACAGTGCAACTATTTGAAACCACTTAGTTCTCTTTCAAGCAATTAAATGTATTTACCATAGGACTCACTGAGGTGGATTTACTAAAATAGTAGAGGCTACATAGCTAACTGAATTTTAAGAGCAGGTTCAAACCCGCTTCGAGATTGAGCGATCCAGCCTGGCTCCATGTGGTTGGCACCTTGCTAAATGCTCAGTCATTTGCCCCACAGCACTGGTTCTCAAAGAACTCCCTTTTCACTGAAATAGCACTGCTACTACAATTCCCTGTGTCTATAAAACAGTCCAATGCGGGGCCATGCATAGGCAGAGAGGCCGCTGGTCTATAGACACAAGTGATGCCACTAATACAATTCCCGGCATTATTGGCGTCTATAAAACAGTCTAATGAGGGGCCATGCATAGGCAGAGAGGTCGCTGGTCTATAGAAGTGAGTGATGCTGAGAATTAAAGTAGCAGCGCTATGTCAATGCTGCGGCAGGCCACCTGCAATTCATATTTAGGATTCCTTTGGGGGCCAAAAAAAAAAGGACGTTGCGGGCCAGAGATTGGCGCCCTCAACTCTAGGGTTTCTTCAGAGGTTGCTAGGAGGTCTCAAGCTTTGGTTGACTACCCATTTGATGTATGGTAATGTACAGTATGTTCAGGTGCATTTTTTTCAATTGTCCGTCTTTGATTTTAGCA
>NW_027320350.1:0-3000 GCF_032062135.1 Pyxicephalus adspersus
AATGGTACTAATGTTCATATATTTAAATAAGAATGTCCCCCAAATCTAATGTAAAATTACAATTCTTAAATGACTTTCAGTTAGGCCGGACAAATGAAGGTTTATAGTTTTATAGCTGCTAGAGTGTCACAAGTTCCTATACTGCCCATAGGAGGGTAGGTGGAAAATAACAGCAGCTGCTCATATATATTGTAGTCCCTCCCTCCTGTACGTAGTCCCTCCCTCCTGTACGTAGGTTTAACAGTTCATATCTATAAAATCCCATTGGGACTTCATTTACCAGACACAACACAGCAGTGAGAAGGGTTTACCTGGAAACAGGTTCACATTTGTACTATCGCCCAACATTTGAGTCAAATCCTAAAGTCTCAGTTCTCATTAGGAATTATTAACGAGCAGAAAGCATACAATCACACCAGTGTGATATATATATTTTAAAATACAAAACCTTGAAACTAACTCTTTTCCAATCAGTGTGGATGCTGCTGGTGATTTTCACAATTTCTGTCAAAACACTAGAGGGCAGCAAAGAAGCTGCAACATCAGCTTCCTGCCCATAACAAAACTACATGTCCCATGATTCCTTGCTTTGTGCATCATGGATTTGATTGGTTGCTTTTTTAGTCTAAGCTGTCTGCAGAACAATGGGGTGGCTACAAATAAAAATCATTCTGAAAGGAGCATGAATTGTAGCCACAGGTATTAAGGACATACACATCTCGGCAAAGGATATTAGGTATTTATAGGGACTAAGTGGCAAATTTTGTTCAAAAAGAAGGAATCCATCATCATAATTGTTTGCTTTTTTAAGACACTTATCACTGCATCCAAGTTTGTTTTCTAAGGCCTCAGATCTATATATGTGCTAAGATATAAATGACCCAGCATCCGGCTGCCAATAGACAGATTGCTCAGTTGTCAATCCAAATTGTTGGCATCTGAGTGCCCATAGATCAGAGTCACCAAATAATGCTGGCCATCAGACTGAGAACATCTAGTGGCAGAAAGATATACTGCAGGGAAAGCTCTAGATTGACAGTGAATATTACAGCAATACATGCTTCAATTATATTACCTTTTGATGGGCTATTCAGAGTATTTTTTTAGTGATATCCTAAAATATATGTCCTGACAAAAGTTTATTTTTTGTTTCGTTAAACACAGGGAAGGGTTAAACTCTCTCAAGACATTATTTCCCATCTGGGGAGAATTAGTTTATTTTCTGTCTAAAGGACACCAGGAAATGAGAAAAGAATCTCTCTAAAGTGGTCAGGGCCCCTATTGGATGTATTCCCCTCACAGATCTCTGAGAATACCTCAATATATCAGAAGTCCAATCACTTCAGTCAAAGTGACATTCCCTGGAGGGAAGGTGAGTATTGCAGCAGAAGATGATGTTTACAGTTTGAAGGTTATTCATCTCCCCATTTATTTACTTTGTTGGGGTTCTGCTTTAAATTTATTACGTATTAGCAGCTTTACACTAAATGTCTTACTTTTCTCATTTTCCTATTAGACCCCCGCCCCCAGTATTGAAATGACCATTCTCCCCAATCTCTGACGACTCATCTCGTATGTCAGCTCCATACCCACGGCCTGTCATGTACACATTACATTGGGAGCCCTGTCATGGGGTGTCATGGCTGGTCACCTCACATTGATGGTAAATAAAGCTGTGACGAATGACAGTGCGCTCAGTCCATCTCCGGGTATACTGACAGCTCTCCCCCCTCCACCATTACCATTAACCCCGTCTCACCGGTCCACGCTGGGTGCTGACACTGGTCGCCATGGTAGACGGGCGGCTGCTGCCTGCACTCTGCTTTCTACTCATATACTTCCTGCACCTTCTGACACAAAGTCAGCTGACCCGGCAAACACTGCGCAGGCGCATAGACTGAGCCAATTACTGCTAGCTTCAACTTTATCAGCACAAACAAATGAAGACTAGGTCTCACTGCTGACATCTAGTGGCGCTTTGTGTATAGTTCTTTCACGAGGATTCCGTGCTGGGAGTGACGCAGCTGTGCAGGTAAATGTCTGAGTGAAATGTACAAAGAGAGGTTCGTGTGCACCAGACCTTGGATTACCTATATTTTGGTGTATTGAATGCGGAAACAAAAACATGATTTTCAGCAGATAGATGGTTTTTGATTAAATAGATATTTGGACTGTCTGTTGGTGCCTTGTGATTGCAGAGGACACAACTGTTCTGTAGTTTTTGGGGAATAAGCTGTTTCACAGGGTTTTATACCATTAGCAGCTCATGAATCGGCTGTAATTACCCTTTACATTGCTTTGTATTGCATTTTTCTTGACATATCGTGTCCTATTTGGTCACATTCCATCTGTCTTCTCGCCTTAAATTGCTGTCTATGGGAACACATATTAAATGCAGAGCATGCATTTATAAAGCTTTTGGATTGCATTTGAGGTGCTTTGACCACAATGAACTCAAACACAATTTATGTACAAATGACAACTATTCATCAGTCTAAAACATTACAAATCTCTAAAACAATTCTGTGTTTTTCAGTAAGCATATATTTTGTATGCTTCTGAAGCAAAAGTTCTTAGGGTAACTGTATATATGTAGGCAGGATATATTTGCTTAATATGTGTATGGGATCATTCAAGAGACAGAAAAAAAATCAAAAATCTTAAATTGTTCTTTGTAATGTTTTCCCTTTTGTATTCATTTACTATTTCTCTTTGAAAATATTGCAGAATTTGACTACTCCAACCACTAGTACTCTTTTTCCTTCAATTTATTACCTGGTGGATGAGGAGCAAAGTCAAATTCTAAAGAGTTTCAGTGGAGTGGCAGCTTTTTGTCTACTGGGGCTGCTAACATGTCATCCAAGATGGCCGTGCCCAGTAGCAGTCTAAGGCTGGGCTCACACTAGGGATATTACAGAGTTCACCACCCCTGGGCACCTATTGGTAAATACTGGCCACCTGGGAACAGTAACAGGTGATAACCACCAAGTTTTTTCAGCC
>NW_027320351.1:0-3000 GCF_032062135.1 Pyxicephalus adspersus
TCATCATATAAGTACACATTCACAGTAAAAACACAAAATTACTCAAGGCAGCAGATGACTGGTATTGTGTCTGTAGAAAAAGTCCTACAAATTAACAAGCACAACCACTGATAAAAAAAAAAAAATCTTGACACATGCTGATAGGAGAGGGACAGAGGGATGAGATCATTACTCTGCTGCTTCTCCTTTTACTGTCCATTCAAAGGCCAGAGTAGGAAGAAGACGTTTTGTTACTGCAGCACAGCAAAATCAAATCAACCGGATGGTCTGACGCTTGTGTAAATCTCAGGATTGAATTGATAAAACTATCTCTGAAGCTTCTGTCCGATACCGGAGGTCATTCAGCAATCATATACTAGGATTAGGCACATATATAATTGTTTGTACTGTTTGGGTAATGCAGCCCCTTTCTGCCTGGTCTGATCCTTTCCAGCCATGATTGTATTGCAGCGGGTGCTGTGCAGGTTTATATCTGGGCCAAACCATCGGTGATTTGTGATTTATTAAACCACCACCTGAGTTAGTATATTGAAGATAATGATCACTATGAGATAATCTGGTCAGGAGTCACTATGATACTAAGAGATCTACAAGGGATATTCCTTGCATAGGCATGTTTTCATGTAATAATTGTACACAATGCAAATAAATCTCTGAATTACCGATCAAAACTCAAAGCCAAACATTATGTAGACTGCTCCCAAAATGGAGTAGTATATATTATTTTATTCAGATATGAAGACATAATCCCATAGCCCCCAATATTGGTATCCAGCTGTCAGTCTCTTGTCATACAGAGCTCTTTCATTTTCAGGGAAGCAGAGAAATTGATTTCACTCTGGTGTAAAAAGTCAGCTGCCACTAGATGAAGCCAATAGGTACCGTATAATTGTAAGTTATTGTAATTGCAGTTCCCTGAATGTTTAATGTGTTTCTGCCTAATAATGACGATAGTACAGTGACCCCCAAACACTTTTTTTAGAGAAGTTCTGCTCTTTTTTTTTAAAGTAGCAGAAAAAGCACAACAAAGCTTTTTTTATTTATTTAAAAAAGCAACAAAACACAGTTTTTTTTTTAACATTTTAAAAAGAATTTTATATGTCAGTGAGAGAGCATTGGGTAATTGGCGCGTATATTGCCACAGCTTATTAAACTAATCCATTCCACAGAAATATTCACTTTATCTCGCACATAGTAGTCAGGAAAGTATTTTAACTTTGCTCCACCAACTGGACCACACCAGCCGTTTTGCTGCCTCGGTCTTTTGCCCTTTTTGCCACTTTCAAATGTTGGGAGGTATGAGTTCAGGGTGTGGATGGCAGCTGGAGGAGAAGCCATGGATGGACAGATCATCCATGGTGGGCACACTGCGGGATCCTGAAAAGGTAAGTATCAGTTAAAAGTAGAATACTTTTAGAAAAGCTATGTGTTATTGTAGTCCTCTTTATGGATTCTTTTATGGTTTTGCCACACCCTGCCTATGCCCCACCCACATGACCACACCCACTATTTATTATCCCATTTTGACACTTTTAAATAGTGCGAGGTATAATAATCCTGCCCTGTACAAAGGATTGGTCACACCACATCTGGAATATGTAGTCCAGTTTTTAGCACCACAAAAAGGACATTGTGGGATTGGAGAGAGTGCAGAGAAGGGCAACTAAACTAATAAAAGGAATGGAGGAGCTCCGCTATGAGGAGAGATTAGCTGAACTGAATGTATTCTCCCTTGAGAAGAGACGTATAAGGGGGGATATGATCACCCTGTATAAATATATAAACGGTCCATATAGAGAAATCTCTGCACCAAACCTTGTTTTGTATATGTTTTGCCAGCCTCTGGATCAGCTGTGTGAGGTTCTTATATAATATATAGTATGTTTATTTTTTTATCTTGTAGTTGATGGATTTGTGTCTTTCTTCAATCTAATTACCTAATCTAAGTGTAATCACTCAATATCTCTATTTAACATGGAAAGTTACATTTACATTTTACCCTCTCAGAGCTGAGTGCTGCTGTATTCTGTATTGTCTCCATTAGATAATGAGATTTCCTTCCAATCAGAATATTATTCTTTATATTGTCAGACACATTCTTTAATCAAAGCTCCATATGATCCAATCTGAGCATGGAGTCATTTTGTGGATGCCTTTAATAATGACAGACTTTTTTCACTGTTGAATCAAGAAAAGCCTGCTGGCTGTAGCTGTACATATAAAATATGTTTTATGGAATATTTGACATTAACCCTTAAAAATGGAACGGACCAAATTTTTTTAAGTATTTTATTTTTTTGACCCAAACAATGTAAGACGATATATCCAAATCAACATAAGATATCAGATATATAGATTTGCTTTGTGTAGCTCACAGAGTTCCCCAGAAACCATTTTAAGGGGAGAGAAGAAGTGCGGAGAGCGGAGATGATGATGATAGGACAGAGTTGGTTACATTGCAGGGATATCATTCATTATTTTCTCCTCTCTTTACTAGAGGTTCAAGCGGATCATCAATTTTCATATTTAGCTGGAAAGCCATCAAAGTTGGTTCCTTTTTTGTATATTGTGGCGGATTAAACACTTCCAGATGAACATATTTGTCATCTCCGATATCAACCTTAAAAAGAAACAAGATCTGTAATGTGAGTTCTGTGATATTATTGGGATCATGTCATGTCTGAGATACTCTGCTGGATACATTAGATTGCAAGCTCCTGTGGGTAAGGACTGAGACAAAGACATTACAGTGTCAGCTCCTCTGCTACAGAGACTGTTACTGCCAGCAGCAGCAAGGATCCCAATGGCAGTTCCACCAGCCATGGGAGCCAAACAACTGCTTTAGGCGACATGGGTGGCAGCAGCAGTAGAGGTCATCTGAGCCTGACAATGCAGGCTTTTTTTTAGCGGAGCTGGCAGAACATGCCATTCAGATCCTTGCCTGCCCAGCAGCAAGTGTTTTATCTGAAAAAGCGTTCAGTGCAGCTGGGGGCGTAGTGA
>NW_027320352.1:0-3000 GCF_032062135.1 Pyxicephalus adspersus
AACCTGAAGCTGTCTATGTGTATGTAAAGGAACAGAGGTATGAAGTCAAGTAGTTATCCTTTGCTGAACGATAAAAAACGGGAAATGTAAGGAGCTGAGGAATTTTGCTGAATCTTGAAGTAAATTATTTTTGTGCTTTTGTTATGTTTTGTAGATGATTGAATTTTGTTGAAACTAGTTGTACTCTTCTTATCAGTAAACTAACGTCTGCTCCCCCCTTTTGCCTTGAAACTCTCCCTTTCCTTCGTCCATTTATCTGTTCCCTTGAAAAAAATATCTTGTTCTAAGAGAACCACAAGGACATCTGTCATGTCTGCTAATTGTCTGTAGTCATGTGATCATACACTGATCATGCCTTTAAACTGTTATATAAACTGTGTGCAAACAAGAAAGTTTTAACCACCTGAGCGTTACACTGATTTCTAGATTTCTGTTCCAAAAGCGTCACAGGTTTTCATGAAATTTTTTTTTTTAAATTGTAGACCTGTAACTTACAGAAATATGTCCGAATAGGGTTCTAGTTCACCATTGTGCTTAGATCCTCCTTAATTGCGCAGCTGAAATGTAATTGCCTTAATTGGCAGATTCGCGACCCCTATTGCGCATGGCAGGAATCCGGCCGGCAGATTCAGGATGCGAGTGGACGCGCGCACTCGAGTCCCGGACCGCGGTAATTCGCGATCGCGGGTCGCGCGTATTATCGCGCTTCCCGCGTATTATCGCGCTTCCCGCGATCGCGGATTTCAATGATGAATCAGGGGCAGTGTATTCAAAGCAAATTAATTGTGGACGGGAACGCAGGAGATACTGGATTCTCTTGATGATAATTTTCTTGATGATAATTTGATTTGAAGACTATAAAACTAAGTTTTTTTATAAAACTAAGTGTTCTTTGGGGAAGTATGTATGTAAGGGAATAGTTTATTCATGGCTAAGAATCTTGCTGACAATTATATAAATGGGAGGCTATATAACTGTAGGGAGTTTTTTGAGGCATTATGTAATTAATGGCATATAATAATGCAACACTTACAAAGGTGAAGACATTCAAGTTGATGTAGCTGGTATTTAATCTATAATATTCATTGGAACTAATTAAGTTCTTTCTTTAGCAGTTTCTGAAAATTAAGACAGTGCTTGGTGGATACATATGTGAGTACAAGCTAGTGGCTTGGTTTTTAGTATGAATTTGCACTATGATTGGCATAGAAAGTATCATAATAATTTAATATTGCACCCTTGTAAGAAAAACGGTATCACTAAGGGGGACATATTATTGAACAAAGATAAAGAAAAATGATTAAATATTAATTAGAGAATCAGACATAGCTATCCTATGCCCATGGTGGTGGTGATTTAAAGGTTAAAAATAACAAAGGGAACACCTAGGGCACTGATTTTAGGCATATGATGATGGCAATAGGGTTAATAATCTTCCTATGACAATAAAGGTAGCAACCACTAATTGTTGAATCATGTTGATATTTTTATATTAAAAAGTTCTCCCCCCTGTCTGTGCTGTTGGTACTGGTCTACATAGTATAACATTCTAAAGAAAGGATCGCCTTGTTGGTTTGGATGTTTATATTAGGGAGCCACAAAAGAGAAAAAAACATGTGGGTAATTAAGTGATGTATATACATTTGGTAGCTAATGTGATTTAAATTTATGTGAAATTTAAAAATATTTTGTGATCATAGGTTATTTGTTCCTAATGAAGCGGAGTTCGCTCCGTGAAAGGCGTTGAACGCTCAATACATATTAAAATACATAAAAACCTATTATAGAATTGTGAAGATCAACTCAATGATTTTATGGAAATTTTCTTTTAATGAAGCTTTCAATAAATTATTCTATTTATATTTTTGTAATATGTATTTCTTGTTTGATTGAATGCCTTTAAAGTCCCAAAAATTATGTATCCACATTTGTTCGAATAGTCTAAAATGGGGATGTGTCATGTGGTAGCATTTCAATGATTAGAAAGGAGTTCTCCATAAATTTATTTACACATGATTTCATGTAGCTTCCAGTCATTAATCATGCGTCAAATGAAGGTTCCTTCTAGGTTGTTGGCTAGCATGAAGAAAAATAGACATGAGTTGTTTATTTGTACCTTACTAGCAAATGTTTTATCCCAATTTCTTTTCATAGCCAAAAAGTATCTGTTAGAAGTTCAGCATTACCTGTTATCCTTGACTAACCTTTTCTATCTACTTTAGTCCGGCCCACCCAGTTTTACTTATGGCCCCTGATTCATCAAGCAAAATCGGATTATCGCTCGCGCATTCGTATTAGCGATCCGGAATCGTATTATGAAGGCAGGAATCCGGCTGGCAGTGAGGAGGCGAGTGTACGAGCGCACTCGAGTCCGGACCGCGGTAAACCGCGATCGCTGGCCGCGCGTACTTTCGCGCTTCCAGCGATCGCAGATTTTATTGATGAATCAGGGGCATTGAGTTGTGTCATTACTCACTCTACCAGTGCTGTAAACAAAAGTCATCGGAGAAAGAGGGATAGCTGATCAGGCATCAGAGTAGGAGACCACCTTAACACTCCATTTATCCATTTATAGCTAGAGGTCTCTGTTCCTTTTAGAGGGAAAAACTTTAAACTTTAACAGTTTTAGTGCCCAGTTATGAGGAAAGACTGACTGGATGTGCCACAACTACGGCTGATAAGAGTGGGGTCAAAGCAGACACACAGCGCGCTTATGGTAAGATTTTTAACTTAAAAACTTAGACAAAGTCGTGGGCCAAACTTGAAGTTTATTGAAAAAATTGAGGAAGTTTTTCGTTTTCATTAGATATAAAACCTTTTTTATATGGAAACAAAGAGGTTTTGCTTAACATTCAATCTGGAACAAGCTTATAATAGAGAAATAACACCGCTACTACAATTTTCTGGGTCACAAAAACAGTTTAATGCGGGGCTTAATGTTATGAGTAATAAGCGTACGGTTACGCTTATTACCTTTAATATAATGTACTTTGTATTATA